>NC_132797.1:71261999-71561999 GCF_048594095.1 Paramormyrops kingsleyae | reverse complement strand
CTTACAAGGCTAGCGTACGGACAAAGGTGAGCAGAAGATGGCCGATGCGTTGCCGGAGGTTCCTCAGCTTTCTGGGGATTGCAGGGTGATAACAGTTAGATGCAGTCAGTGTAACATAACAAGCAAAGCAAACTCATTTTCTAAAGAAGCTACTGAAATTCAACAGCTTCCCATGTAACGTGAAACCATTATAGTCAGTTCAGCCAAAGGTTAAGGGAGCATATGAACTGTGTGAGTATATTGATGTAAAACACAGGCCAAATGTAACCGTTTCCATCTGCATATTTCTTCTTGTGAGATGTACAGCTGTTTAGAATAACAGGATAGACTGCTGTTCTCAATCTCCATGTCCTTCAGCTGAGTAGAGAACAGAGCGAGTGACGGTGCATTTAAGCATGTTTGAGTGTCTGTGTGCCTCTGCTGGGGTAAATTAAGGTAAAACACTCTCCAGCGGAATAAATTAGATGAATAAACTGGTTATATCCTTGCAGTAAAGATCAATGATCTGATTATTATGCAGAAAACAGGCAGTATATTTCAATGCCTTGGAAACTGCACCCATTAAAATGGATGACACCCATGCCCCATGCTGTCATACACACTCACCCTCCTCTGGAGCTCTGTCTCCATCACCTGCAGTTTCTCACACTTGCGCTTCATCTCCTCTAGTTCCTGCTGGAGCTGGTTCACCTGCTCCTTGTATGTGTCCAGTAGCCCATCAGGCTGCTGCGGCACCTCCAGCATTGGGCTTTGAGGCCCATTTCCCTCCAACACTTTCACCATCCCCTTATTTTCACATGCTTCCTCCACCCATGACTCTCCCTGTGTCTCCTCCTTCTTGATTGTCACTTGGGCGGAGGCAGAATGCATAGCAGGGAGGGAAGGCATTGTCTGTTCTGTGTTCTCCCTGACAGCATGTGGAGGTACTTGCTTCCTGCTTTCAACAGGAACGCACAGGAGGCTTTGTGGAGGAGCCAGGTGCTGCCTTACATCTGCAGTATCCACAATATAGCTCGTCAGTTTTTCGATGTTATGGGTGAGCCTGTCCATTGTCGATGATATCTTGCCCATGGTGTCTGCAAATTCCTTATCTGTTACCTCCAGTCGGTGGAGTAATTTCCTCTTTATGTTCAAATCCTCCTGCGCAAGGGAGAGATCGCTTGAGAGCTTACGCTTCAGTTTGTCCTTTTTATAACCATACAAGGTAGCACCGAATCTGTCGCGTCCCCTCTCCACCTCGGCAGCCACGGCAACTGGATCCTTCTCCGCGTCTGTAATGGATGACCCAGGTGAAGTACTGGTGCTGAGTGAGTCTTCCGTCTGTCCCCTCATGTCACCGGACTCAATACCATGTGGTATTGTTTGAGTGGCGGGAGATCCTCCCCATATTGCCTCGCACAGTTCGAAATACAGGAGAATAACTCTCCCATGCCCGCGCCTCCTTCCCGAGTCGAGAGCTTGTCTGTATTTAATACGCACAGCTTTAAGCTTTGTCGAAATTATTACTTTTGAGATGTCTTCTAAGCTGTGTGGGTAATCCTTCGCCAAAGTTTGCGCTTCTTCACGGGACGGGTAGTGCTCCTTGTAGCGCTGCAAAATGTCGCTATATTTGGACTGACACGACTCCCAGTCTGTATTTTCTGCCGCTTTGCTCAACTTATACTCGTGCGTTATCTTTAACAATAATTCCACCTCGTCGTCAGTCCACACAAAACAGTCAGCTTTTCTGCTTCTCGTCGCCATTACTGTCCTGTATGTGTAAATACAAGTCGCGAATGAATGACGTCGCCGTACGCCACGCATGCCCAGTGGCGTTATTTTTCTCTTCAAACACGCCCCTACTGAATCTGATACGCCGCTGTCGAAACTGATTGGTTTACGGAAGACGACACTTCCAATACAGGCTCTTTATACAACCGCGGCTTATGGCTTTGGCGTAGCGGGTCAACTTTTTCTGGTACCGGGGCTACTAACTGAAAATTTTAGTAGCACCAGCACAAAATTCACATGTTTTCCATCTTTACTGTATTATCGAATGTTTTTGTAATAAATACAGAAACAATGTAATGTTTTATTTTAAAGGAAAAAGTAGTGCTTAAGAGAAAAAAATCATTATGTTAAATAGTGCTTTTAAAAACATAAACACCAAAAGGTAAATTAACATAAGGTGCGGTCAGCTGCTATTCCGTCAGCGCATCTATTTTTTTTAAGGTTATACTTCAAGCTGTTGTGCTTCACGAGTGTTTCACTTTTTGCTCCGCTAATTCTATTTCTCTTCACTTACACGTAACTTTCAAGTTAGCACCGGTGCTTGGGATCACCCAGATAACAAGATAAATCGCTGTAATCGCCTCCCCAGTTGTGCTTCCGAGGGACTGCAATCCCGCAGTACGAACACGACAGAAGTTCCCGGTTCCGGAAAAAAGTTCCTGCGGTGAAGGACATTGGCGTCGACTCTCCACCGACACTAATCAGGGGACCGTAAAGCACGAGATTTCTTTTCAATGTGGTCTAGTTGACTGCAGTATATATTTATTATTCTGTACCAGGGGCGTTAGAAGCATTTTGAATGTGGGAGACACACACTGGCGGGTGGTCTGGGGACCCTCCCCCAGATTTTTTTTTTTAATGAATTAGATGCCATTTCCTGCATTCTGGTGTATTTTTAACAGGTTGTTAAACACCTAATTTTACCTACAAAAGTCACTTAATTCAATGACTATTTTAGAGACTCAACAATAAGTCCTCATTCAACTAGTCCATATTCATCAGCCTGTTTTAACTGCTACCCACAGCTATGCCTAAGATAATGAAACTAATGTGACACAATTTATCACCAAGCTTTAAAAAGTCAAGAAATTAGCAGGAAATAACAAATAAGAAATTACATAGTTGCTCTTGTTTCATTAGTGGTTACGATCACAAATTGTTTTAACCCAATGGTCTTCTCATGATTTGAATTTTAAAAATGAAATTTGTCGGACCATCAACCAAGCACTGTTTTATGCGGAAAATACTGAAACTCTAAAATACTAAACTCCCAATAAAATTTTTGGATGCAATCATTTTATACTTGCTGATAAAAATACTAAACTCTCAATAAACTTATTATGATTATTTAATTCTTGCTGATATTATGGATACCAGCAGGTGGCGCTCTGTGCACTATATTAGGCGTAGCTGACACTAATAGCCTAAATTAGGCTACAGAAGTATTCTGGTTACTGTATGCAATTTCAAGTCACAACAGGGAATCAAATACTGAAGGAAGTAAGTGTGTATGTTGGTTATGAGTTTGTATGCTTGTGTGTGTGTGTGTGTCTGTGTGTGTCTGTGTGTGTGCATGCATGTACACTTATGTGGTCGGGGGTGGACGAGCGATCGTAACTAAATCTTAATGGTGACATAGATATGAACCAAGTAGAGTCAGAATGAATGGAAGACACTGAAAGGGAAGCAAAATATGATATTAGTATAGATTTTGTATATAAGAGCGGCGCCCAGGTGTGCTTATAGAGTGGGGATTTGGTTTTATTTGAGGCAGAAAAACTTTCCAAGTTGAGAAAATCAGTTAGGAGGTTTTACCAGTGTAGGACATTTACATTTTTCCTTGTTTTCCAGTTCAAGAGAATGGTTAGTGTTATGGTTAAAATCCATTTCAAATAACATTTAATTGAAACGTCTGCGATGGGTTGGTGCTCCATCCTGCGTTAATTGTTCCCTGCCTTGCTCCCATGGCCTCTGGGATAGGCTCCAGACCCCCATGATCACAAATAGGATAAACGGTTTTGGAAAATGGATGAATGGATAGATGGATGGATGGATGGATGGACAATAACTAAAACAGTCAGTTCTGCTACCATGCATGACATCACATCACGAATCTGTTCTAACGCGATTGATATATTACGACCCAAGTCCAATACGACCCATTTCTATTTGCGCGATTTTCAGTCAGCGAGAAAAACACTATGCAATCTATAAAGCCATATGGTCTTAGTGGGAAACATTACTTGCTGGCAAAGACAGCTACAGTATCTAAGTGAATGATACCCAATTCGTGAATTAATTATTCTTTCGAACAGAGAACACTAGATGGCGCTGTATGTTCGAAAAAGGCTTCAAAGCCTGTTCCAAAGTAAACCAAGAGCACCATCTATTGGGGTCAGAAAATACTGCAAATGGTTCACCAAGTGTTTGTTTTGGCCATCACTACTCTTGACAAGTTCAGCAGGTTCGTTTCGAGTGGTTACTAGGCAATTATGATATCATTTATTAATGTGTTATTACTATTTCTTATTTGAAATTCATATGATTACATTATTGGCCATTGATATCACAGTTTTTATAATTTAACTCATTTTGTTTGGTGTAAGTTCATAGTTTGGAGTTATTTTGATGCCATGACCTGTAGTGTGAAATGGATTCTTGTTCTGGATTTTTTTCAATCACCAAAGTAATTTTACATAGGAGAAGGTCTGGAACCAATTTCATTTTGAGACAAACTGCACCAAAACAGAAGCAGTGTCACCTAGTGGTGGCACAGGAAAGGACAGTCACAGGATGAAGATCTGGTGAACCTGATAACACTGAGATGTTGAGCTTACAGTAATGATTTTTTTGGAGGTGGGCTGTGTAGGGGGGCCGTCTGGAGATCATGATGCTTACAATGATTTACAATGATTTATGAACGATAAACTACTTTGCAGAATTTTTTTGCCAAATGAATGCAAGAGTGCTTTTCTGAGTTAACTTTCTGTCAGCTGGAACCAGTCTGGCCATGCTCCTCCGACCTCTCTCAACAACATTCGAGGTGCACCAAAGCAGTTTTGTCTACAGAACTGCTGCTCATTGGATGTTATTTGTTTTTTTAGCACCATTCTGAGTGAAATCTAGGAGTTCCCAGGAGATCAGCAGGTACAAACTCAAACCAGCCCATCTAGCACCAGCAATAATGCTCAGTCAAAATCACTGAAATCACATTGTCATTTTGGTATTTGATGTAAAAAAACCGAAGCTCTTGATCTGTATTTGCATGATGTAATTCACTACTGTCACATGATTGGGTGATTAGGTAATTGCATGAATAAACAGATTGTGATGTATTGGATTGTGATATAACACAGATGAACAGGTGTTCCAAATAAAGTGATCTGTGAGTGTAGTTTTACAATGATTTATTGACCTCTAAGTGCAGGGTACAAGCAAAAAAAATCTATATTTAAACGCTTAACAAAATATCGATTCAACACATGATATGATTTGTTAATATGCTGGCTGCTATTCTGTAGTTAAAAATAAAAGCAAACTAGAAACTAGAAGTTTGTTTTTTCAAAGAGGAGTTGGTATATCATGGTATTATGGTATTTTAAATGATTTACCCCATGAAATAGTAGGAATGTACTGTTATGGTGGGTAGGTGTTTGTGCGGTTTGTGCATATTGCTACCCTGTTCTAGATTATGTGTCTTTTTTGTCTTTATTATTAGATTAGTTAGGTAGTTAAGTCTAGTGTGTTGTCTTTATTTTTTTTGGCAGAATGGAAGATTTCGTTATTAGTTAGAGGTGTTTTGTTTTGGCAGTATCCATGTCTGAGCCAATTGTCTGTCACCAGTCACTATTTGTAAATAAATCACATGAAAAGCACATTTGTTGTAATAGGTTTAATCTTTCCCCCTTTCCAACCTATACACTGATTTTCTCTATGGTATACGTATTTTACGTATTTATGGCTTACATATTTTAGCAAATGATTGAGTTTATAATCTTTTCATTGCAAAACATTTCACTGCTAAAAACTGGATGGGCCACCCAGAATGGAGACCAAGTCAGACTTCGGTAACCTCATTCAAGGCCTGGTTGAGTATCTTATCCATGACATCACTGTCCAAATTAATCTCTTCCAAGTCTAACGTAGGCAAAATAGTCACCAGGAGACGGCCGATGCGTTGCCGGAGGGTTCTCAGCTTTCTGGGGATTGCAGGGTGATGATAACAGTTATGTACAGTCAGGGGTACAAAACAAGCAAAGCAAACTCATTTTCTAAAGAAGCTACTGAAATTTAAATAGCTCCCATGTAACATGAAACCATTATAGTCAGTTCAGCCAGTGGTTTAGAAAATCTATGTGAGTATATTCCATGTAAAACACAGGGCTTTTACATTCGTTGCAAAAATCAGCCCCATCTTGCCAAATGTAATTGATTATGGTTCTACCTGCAGGATTCTTCATGGAAGACGTTCAGCTGTTCACACTGACAGGACAGATTGCAGTTCTCAATCTCCATGTCCTTCAGCTGAGTAGAGAACAGAGCGAGTGACGGTGCATTTAAGCATGTTTGAGTGTCTGTGTGCCTGTGCTGGGGTAAATTAAGGTAAAACACTCTCCAGCGGAATAAATTAGATGAATAAACTGGTTATATCCTTGCAGTAAAGATCAATGATCTGATTATTATGCAGAAAACATGCAGTATATTTCAATGCCTTAGAAACTGCACCCATTAAAATGGATGACACCCATGCCCCATGCTGTCATACACACTCACCCTCCTCTGGAGCTCTGTCTCCATCACCTGCAGTTTCTCACACTTGCGTTTCATCTCCTCTAGTTCCTGCTGGAGCTGGTTCACCTGCTCCTTGTATGTGTCCTGCAGCCCATCCGGCTGCTGCTGCACCTCCAGCATTGAGCTTTGAGGCCCATTTCCCTCCAACACTTTCACCATCCCCTTATTTCCACGTGCTTCCTCCACCCATGACTCTCCCTGTGTCTCCTCCTTCTTGATTGTCACTTGGGCGGAGGCAGAATGCATAGCAGGGAGGGAAGGCCTTGTCTGTTTTGTGTTCTCCCTGACAGCATGTGGAAGTTTTCCCACCCCCATATTTTTAAATGCCTTCTCCATACATAACTTCAATTGTTTTTTCTCCTCCTGGATGGTCTTTTGGATGGAGGTAGGAATCATATGAGGGACAGAAGGTGCTGCCAGTTCCATCTCCTTCGTGTAAATGGATGAGACCCCCACAGCGGGTGGAGGCACCTGCTTCACCCTTTCAAGAGGAACGCAAAGGACACAAAATGAGTAAGACAATGGGCTCTGTTTTGAGGATCTAGCGCAAAAGCATAAAGCACAAAGTTCAACATTTAAGGACGTGTTTAAATCCATTTCGCTATTTTGTAGGCAGAAAAAACAGACTTTGCTCCAGCGCGAGGTGCAAAAAGGTTGTTGTTAAAGGCAGTGGTGCATGATCTACGCCGGATGGCTATTACAACGGCACATTGAACCTGGCAACCCAGAGTGCTTTTCGGCCGAGGAAACGGACGTGCTCGTGCACGAGTTGAAAATGCGCGAGCTGATCATCTACGGGAGCACCAGTGTGTTCTTGTTTTCTGGCATCACCAGATCATTTGCACAGTGCGCAAAGCGGTATCATTATGTTAGAGGATGGGGAAGTGAACACACACAGCGGCTGGGAATGGAGACTTAATTGTGCTTATGTTTTGTTTTTTTTTAAATTCTGGGTCTGCAGGTCGCAACATATAAGTAAAAGTGCGATCTTTGTTCAAACAAAACACAACCTACAGTTTCTGAGGTGTTTAAAAATGTTCAAATAAAGTGCAATAGGGTTGTTATTTTATTCCTTACCAGGCTTCTGCCGGCATAGACTCCTTTATTTGCATCAGCACATGCAGTTCAGCATCACGCCTTCTAAAGCCCTCTAATGTGTCCTCATTTATGTCCAACAGACATCCATCACGTGTGGCAATGTCACGCAACATGCCACAAAGAATGCTGCGACTTTCTGAGGGTTGTTTTGTAATGTTCCACCAGACATCTAAATATCTGAAATGCATTTTCAACAATCCAGATGTCCTTTCCATTGCAGTACATGCCTTATTTTGATAATGAACTCAAATGATTTTTGGTACCACATGACAATAAGGATACCCTTATAAAGGGGTTATGAATGGTTTATAAGCAGGTTATTAATTAGGTTGTAACACTTCATAAATCATTAATAGACAATTATAAACAAGTTATGCCACAGTTTTCTTTTTATTAATGAGTTACAAAGGGGAGACTTACTGTGAAGTGGTACCTGATTTTTTAATGATACGGTTTACGATTTATTCTTTACTTTTTAATTAAACAACTATATATACTGTATATACGGTACAATTATGTGAAAGGACCAGAGGTACTCTGTAAACCATTAGTGCACCCGCATGTTTCTAAAACGCGCCACTTAAATTATGTTTAACTTTAGACGTTGATTTTCCTGGTCAAAAGCGCAATGTCATTCCGCTGGTTTAAAACAGCGATGTGCTGACAATTTCCCCGGCCACACCTCATAAAAAAAAAATATTACTCCTACGTGCAAAAAGCCAGCACAAAATCATTAGCTATTTTGACGACATGTGTGCATGGTATGAAACTAGCAAAGCCACTATCCGTCACATTTTGCCTGGGTGGAAAATAGGACTCTATATGTCAAATCTGGCAGTCAGATGAATACAGCTGTGCACAGTACCTTTCCGGAGTTGGGGACACATGGTCTTCATAGTCCATCAGCCTGGTTTCACAGGGCAGGTTCTGACCTGTTAAAGCATTGATGTTGTACTGAAAACTCCCAAAAGTGCAAGTAACGTTATTTAATGTACACTGCAGCTACACAGTCTGACCTGAGTAGCTGGAATGAGTGAACCTCCTAGATAAGAGGCCAGTGGGAGCGCCCTCTGCAGGTCTCCACCTATCACTGCTTGACAATGGTGTGGCTGTAAACTGTCGGTCTGGTGCTGACATCTGACAGGACTTTCGGGGGGGGGGATCACACTGATAAGCACTGCTGTTACACCTCGACAGAATCTTTATCACAAAAAATGGTTTGATGTGGTTGAGTCACACTAAAACGTTTAAAATTCTCAACTCACCTGTTGTATGGCCTTTTTCTGTTGCATCTTGCTATTTATCTTTCTAAAGAAAAAGAAAACCATAATCAGATTCCCCTGAGAGATATCTTAAACCCAATTCACACTTTTCCATGTGCCATTAGGGTGAGTGACTTAAATTTTGTAATTAGGGGTGTCGAAGCTGACTGTAAGTGTGCAACCCACATTATGGGTCTAGCAGACTGCATTGGTGCACGGCAACTGGGCATGTGCAAGGAAACTGGCATGTCGGTCTGAGATTCCCCTCCATGAATCGCCACCTTACTGTGGTGGATGGGTTTGTATGTCCCTAAAATCATATCGTGGCCCCACCCTGGAGCCAGGGTGGGTGGGGGGAGCTCATTGGCAAGCGCCTTGTGGTCGGGCTTTCACCCATGGGACCCTGCCAAATACAGTAAGAATGGGCCACATGGGCCCACTCTCCTTTGGGCCCACCACCTGCAGGAGGAGCCAGAAGGGTCCGCTGTGCTGGACTGGGCAGCAGTCAAAGGCAGAGGGCTTGGCAGACTGACCCCCCAGCTACTGAAGCTGGCTTTAGGGACGAAAAATGTGACTCTCTGGTGAGCAAGGAGCCACAGGTGGTGCGGGAGGCAGAGAGAGACCATCTATAGTCAGATTCACCTCAACACACAAGGGCCTGGACTCTACTCCACTCTGGAGTTACCCAGGCTGAGGGGGGCTGAGCAGCTGTGGGTTTACTGACAGCCCCCCAGTTCAGCGCTTGTACGTTGGAGTTCACCCCAGTGAAGGAGAGAATACATATATACAGTGCCCAGCATCAATGAAATTTGAAAATTAAGATTTTTATCCATTTCTCAGCGAATACCAGAACAATTAGCAGATTTTTGACAAAACTGAGTTTTATAACATTTGTTTCATTAACATAAAAACTTGATCACCAACATCATTAGGATAAGAAAATTGTAAACTGTATTTAAATGAAGTGTTGCAAAAATGAGTACACCCTACAACAAATTCAACCAAAACTAATATGTTGTATGACCGCTATTATTTTTAAGAACAGCACTAACTCTTCTAGACATGGAATGAACAAGTTGGTGACATACAGCCACATCTTTGTTCATTATTGGAGAATGAGCTCTTCCAGAACGAGGATGCTGGATGGAGAATGATGCTCAGCCTGTCCTTCCAGAACGAGGATGCTGTATGGAGAATGATGCTCAGCCTGTCCTTCCAGAACCAGGATGCTGGACGGAGAATGATGCTCAGCCTGTCCTTCCAGAACCAGGATGCTGGACGGAGAATGATGCTCAGCCTGTCCTTCTGGACGCTGGATGGAGAATGATGCTCAGCCTGTCCTTCTGGACGCTGGATGGAGAATGATGCTCAGCTTGTCCTTCTGGATGCTGGATGGAGAATGATGCTCAGCCTGTCCTTCCAGAACGAGGATGCTGGATGGAGAATGATGCTCAGCCTGTCCTTCCAGAACGAGGATGCTGTATGGAGAATGATGCTCAGCCTGTCCTTCCAGAACCAGGATGCTGGACGGAGAATGATGCTCAGCCTGTCCTTCTGGACGCTGGATGGAGAATGATGCTCAGCTTGTCCTTCTGGATGCTGGATGGAGAATGATGCTCAGCCTGTCCTTCTGGATGCTGGATGGACAATGATGCTCAGCCTGTCCTTCTGGATGCTGGATGGACAATGATGCTCAGCCTGTCCTTCTGGATGGCTTTTTGGCTTTCTATTGCTTTAGCTGACTGTGACAAACTTGCGTGGTGATTTTCTTCAACTGTTCACATCACAAACGCTCATGTCGAGATGTTAGCTTCCATAGAGGGCCTGGACATCTCAGGAGGCTTCTCCGTTTTGAATTTCTGAATCACTTTTGCTACTGTAGTCTGACTGATTTGCAGTCCTTTACTGATTTTCTTGTAGCCTTAACCTTTTTTTGTGTAAAGAAATGACTTTCGTTCTAGAGTCTTGACATTTATCTTCCATGTAGTGCCATTATTGTCAGCATTGAATGGGAGGGGATTTTATTTCTTAAATACCACCATTAATTATCTAGTCGCCACCTATGTGATGACTGAGTGGACTCATCTGTTATTGAGTTCCTCTTAATTAGCATTTTATCAAGTTGCATTCCTAAGACCTTCACTTGAATGTACTCATTTTTGCACCATGTTCTTACATCGCAGTTTTGTTTTTTTTGTAGGGCAAAATCTCATTTCAACCAATGAACCAGATTTGCTGGAATGTTTTATGGCATAGGATCCCATAGAAAGTATTAATTCTAAAGAGAGACAGATGATTTTCTAAGAAATCTTTGAGGTGTACTCATGTATGCTGGGCACTGTAAGTGGTACAGATCTAGGCTCCCAGCCAAACTCTCCTGAATCCATTTTCTTCATAGGGAGTTTCCCTCTCTATAGGCCAGTAATTTGCATACTTTATGACTCTGATTCAGCACAGCCATGCCTTTGTCCTTTCTAGGTTTAGCCTGTGCTCATCCAAGACAGAAACTAGCTTTGACAAAGTACAGGTGATGTTCCCTATGAGCCCATTCTATAATCTCCCAGGTTTGGGCGTCCAATTCTGATAGGGTCCCAGGGTCCCTCAGTTGTCCACAGGATGACCCTGCCACCCACAGCCCTAATCCCTACAGGCAGATAATCATATACTTGTAGCAGAAGCAAGGGTTACAGCTGGCTGCTGTACATAATTGTACCTTCCAGGAGTTCTGGATACATTGTCTTCGCAGTCCATCGGCATGGTATCACTGGGCAGGTTCTGACCTGTTAAAGTATTAATGGTACTGAGAACGCCCAAAATAGTTTTTAATGGGTGTTTAATGTGCTCCATCATATATGGGTGTTTTATAGATCTGTTGTATGTGCGTTTGTACATTAATGTAGGTCTTAATCATTTATACATTATTTTACATACCCTCATCCCAAGCAGGTCACCACTTTATATTTAACAACTTTTTATTTTTACTTACTTGCATGATTTATTCATTAATCATAATATGCTTCTATCAAAGTGATTAATACAGCTTATAGTTTTAATAAGCTGGGATATTTAAAGAAACAGTCACACTTAAATACTCAGTGCTGAACTACAGCACTAAGACAGTTGTGGGGACCCCAGCCCGCAGCTTTGTGCCCAGTACACCAGTTCCTTAAGCCCCCACTGCCTTGTTCCTGTGTCCCCCTGTATAATGTACTATGTACACTGCAGCTACACAGCCTGACCTGAGCAGCTGGGATGGGTGAAGCTCTCAGATGAGCGGCCAGTGGGAGCTCCCACTGCAGGTCTCCACTGCTCACTGCATGACAATGGTGTGGCTGGAAGGGGTAACGCTGGTGCTGACATCTGAGAGGACATTAGTGTGGGGGGGGGGGGCAGGTCACAGTAATAAGCACTGCTGTTACACCTCGACAGAATGTTTATCATAAAACATGGTTTGCTGTGGTTTAGTCACACAAAAGCGTTTGCTTTCTTAATGTAAAGCCGTGACTTTAACATTCTCAATTCACCTGTTGTTGTTGCTTTTTCTCCTGCATCTTACTCATTTTCTTCCTGCAGTAAAAAATCAAAAAAATCAAAACAACAATATTCAGATTCCCTTGAGAGATATCTTAATCCCAATTCAATTCAAAAATTTTAAAGTTACTGAGAGAACCATTAGATTCCACAGTCTCAAAGACAGCCAACACATGAGTGAGGCTGGTTGCAAAGACAATGATGTAGTCATATAATACCCAAGCCAAGACTTTTAATATTGAAAATACAGTATGCACTTACACTAACAAATATTTATCACTAATATTTATGTATTGTACGATTTAATGTGATCCGAATCATTTTCAGCAGTTTTTACGTTCTGCGTCATCCGCGGGTCACGGCTAACTTGAGAATAACCGAAACTGCAAATATCAAGTGTGTGTATGTGAAGGGGTTACTGTATATAACTCATCATTGAAGGAGCAGAAAGACATATTCTGACGCAAATATTTGTGCAAAGAAAATCATCCAAACACTGTGCAAAGAAGGGAATTCAACAGACCAAAATGGCGTCTGACCTCCGCTGGGCCGGTGGAATATCATTACTGTTTGCATGTGTCGGCATAAACGGACAAATGTCGTTTGTACACAAGAGTCCATGTGCATGACCAGGCGCCAACTGTAACTGCACATGACAAAGTGTAGTATCAACTAGTCTTGAGAAGCATTAGTGGATGTGAGATGATAGAACTCTTACAGTCTCTTGAAAGGTTTTGGGTCACACTGCTGCTCGTCTTCTGAATCCACAGGCTCCTGCTCTGCTTGACAGCTCCTGAAACGGCTCAGACTTTACAAAACAGATCTGCTCCCTCGTCTGATGCTACCTCTGTCAGTCAGTTAATACCCACACAGACTAATGTAAACTGGCACTCATCAACATAAAGCTACACCTTCCTGCTGATTGAGCCTTTCCTACTGATGGAGGATCAGAGGAGTAATGGCTGGGGTCCCACATAGGAATGATTAAGTCTTCTGAAGCCCAAGGACCAGTTCTCCCCATTGTGTTACTGGTTACAGTATGAACCACAGACATCACCTGTACTGGGGATCTGGATTGACGCGGCAGAACCACTTATCAGGGAGCAGATCAGAGTCGATGCCATCTGGGAGTCTTCTCCACCTCTGACAGTGATCACACTGCACCCAGTTCTGATCCGGACGCTTCCTGTACACGAACAGCAAAAAGCAAAGCAGAACCTATTTATCCAGGGTGTGTCTGCTTGCACACAGTAACATTGCTCAATTTTTCTCAGAGCATGTTCACACTCCACAGCCAAATTCCCTAGAATACACAGCTCTTAAAACAAACAGACCGTTTGAATACTCACACAGTATCTTCTGTTTTTGAGCAGTCTTTACGCTTGTACTGGATTTCATCCCAGTACTCTTCCAGCTTCACTCCCAGGTTATTCATAGTATTCCTGGACAAATATCACAAAATACTCAAATCTCTGCCAAATGTCTCTTAGACCAAAATGAAATAGCACCTATTTACTGTCTGAGGTAGTGATGGGCAAATGAAGCTTCATGAACCATTTGCTGTATTTTCTGACCCCACTACATGGTGCTCTTGGCTTGATTTGGGGAATGATTTGAGCCTTTTTTGAACAGACAGCACCATCTAGTGGAGTCAAAAAATACATCAAATGGTTCATAAGTATCATTTTGCCTATCACTAGTCTGAGGCTGCGGTAAGTTCAGTAACTAGCAAGAAAACTGGTATGGATATTACACCGTTATTCTTAAGTTCAACACTACCTGTATTCATGAGTGTCGTCAAAGTCCTGCTTGTTGTGTGTGGGCTTCAGAAAGTTGCACTCGATAACACCGATCACTCCGACACCCCGGAAACCACCCTGGATGAATCATAATGTAGAATTTAGGTGTCTAACTTGTTGTTGGCAATTACATAAGAAGTATGACCAACAGAACAGCAATGCTGCATGTTTGAAACCCCCCATCAACACAAAAAATGCAAGAATATTTACAGGCTCACCTTGCGCTGGCAGCCCACCCTCTCAAATGCCTTGATTAGACGGTTTTTATGGTACATCATCATGCCGTACTCATCCTTATTTTTAATGTTGTACCCAAAGGTGATCCGGATGCGTTCCTTCTGAGATTTGTTTAGGAATATCAGTCAAAATTTACAGGCAAGAGAAGTTCCCCCCTTCAGTGGGCACTAGCTCTTCATGTAACACCATGTCACCCATCATGGGAAATGAAAACTGACAGGCAGGTAATCAGACTAAAGCTGTTGAGGCACCTAAATATGGTTCTGTTACCTAAATTTCAGATTTCAACCAACCATCCGTCCATCCATCCAACCATCCATCTATCCATCCATCCATCCATGTATCTTCTAACCATTTATTCTGGTCAGTCTCGAGAGTAAAAGTGGATACAAGGAAGACAGGTTTGTATTGGTCTTTGCGGGTTAATGCCAGGCTCTTGGAGATGAGCTGCGTCTTCACCTTCTGACCTCTGATGATGATCTGCATGCGAGGCTTTAAGTACAAGATGCTGCAGTACGCCTATTCCACACACAGGAAGGGAAATTAGAGACCCCCAAAGCTGCACTTATTGTGTGCAAAATAATAAAATGTACATAAAATGTATTTTTTTCACTTTTGTTACTTTTTGCATCTGCCTTTCATTTTGGACAGTGTGTATGACCCAGTACATATCCTATACTCCTTCCCCCAGTACTGGCAGCTACTTACACCCTCCAAACCCTCTCTCAGATCTTATTGGTTCCCCATCTGAAATACTCACACGCAGCGAGTAGATGATCTCCGGCACTGACTGAGTGACATCTCGGTGCTTGTACATATAGCATGCGTCTGCTGGGATCCGGATGTCATACCTGTCTGTGCTGAGATCAAGCTCCGTCTCTCCATTCACACCTCTGGCAGGAACAAAATACACTTAAGACCCCTAGAACACACACAGGTAAATGCTCAGGTCTCCACAAACATCTGGGTCACCTGCGCAGGTTCCAGATGATGATGCGTGTGCCTGTAGAGCTGATGGAGGTAATAGCCCTCAGCTCAGTGAGGAGCTCCTCCTCTGTGTTGAAGGGGGAGTGTTTGAGAATGTCCTGCAGACTGGCTGCATCCTCTACTCTGAGTGAGGCCTAAGGTTAAGGACCAAGGGTCAGACTTCTGCATTTTTTTCAGAAATTACTGAGTGCTGCTTCATTTAGCTGGGTAATTATACTCAAGGGAATCCATTAGTCTTTTCCAAAACTCAAATAAAACTCTTTACTTCCAAGTAATAAAGTCATACTACTTCATGTAGAGAGTTCAATTGCAGTTAAATTCTTAAAAAAGAAAAAAATAATAATAAAAAGTCATACTACTTGATGCAGAGAGGTCAAGTGCAGTTAAAACAAAATATCATCAAATCAGATTTCATCAAATCTAAGATTTCTCAATGGTGATTCATTAAAAAAAAAATAATAAAAAGGTCTTTTACTGCACCTTGATAAAATTTAATCATAATACTTTTGAAGAGCATAAGAATCTGCCAATTTGAATTAAATGCCTGACAGTCTCATCCATCCATACATCCATCCATCTTACATAACCAATTAAACACCACTGGATCACAATGGGCCTTCAGCCTGTCTAGGGCACAGGAGACACAAGGCTGGGGTCACCCTGAGCTGGATGCCAGTCCAGGTCTTACATTAGCAGTTTAGCATTTTTGTCTGTAAGAAAGGATACGAGCTCTGCCCATCATGTCCGATGGTGACGATGGGGACCACCACATGCTTAGCCTGGATGCTCTCCAGGTAGCTCTGGGACAGCAGCCCCACACTCATAGTGTCTCCTATCTTGGAGAAGACGATGGCGTCCTTCCCCAGATGCATAGAGCTGGACTTGAAGCCGTTTCCATACGTGCCCACTGGGTCGTGGCCTCTGACGGCTTTCTTATCGCTGAACCCGAAACTGGGGAGAAGAGAAGTTTACCATGAAATGTCATAAAAACCTGAAAGAAAACAGCTTTAATACTCAATGTTTGGTTACGAGAGCAATAACTTTTCTATGGTTATGTGATTCCATCTTATTATTCAATCGTATTATGCACTGTTGAACTGACGATGGATTTAATGCTGCTGGAGAAACAGTATTAGAACTGGGATTCAACAGAAAATGTGTGCCAGAAAGCTGGTGCCACAAAAAGGTATAAATCATCTCAGGACTATGATATCTAACAGAGCAGGGAAACTAATCAGTGATTGTTCTGATTGGTCTTTATTGAATCCAAGGTTTACAAAAAGTTAGGCCCTAGATCTTCCCTGCTTTCCTCAGGTGCATGTAAAAATCTGTTATAACTTGTTCCTCAGTTGCAAGCAGTTTGCAGGGTATGACTTCACAATAAGGCTACCTTTTTAGCACTTCCAAATGGTAGTAACTCATTAATAAAGAAAAAAAACGTAACTCGTTTATGATTGTATATTACTGATATATAAAGTGTTACAACGTAATTACTAACCTAATTATAAACCATTCATAAACACTTTATAAGGGCAGTCTTATTGTAACGCCGTATCAATCTGACCCAAATAAAGCCAGTAACTTTCAGCCATAATCCACTGTAAAACTGGTAACTCAAGATAATCCTTCAGCTATAGAGGCAACAGTTTAAGCAATAATCCAAGAAACCTATCCTTTAGTCATAGATGTCAGACTATTTGAAAACATATTTCTTTTTATATGAGTCAACAAAACAGAAATGATGTGTAAATCTGGGGGCTGGTGTGTGACAAAACATAATATTCATCTTATAAAGTCTGCCTGTCCCAACCTCTAGCTTCAGGGCTAAAATAAAGATTAAGGATCAAATACTTAGTCAAAACAGTTTATGAGCTAAAGGAATTTTACTCTCTGGTTCATGTGATATAACAATGGTGGCCATGATGTCTAATTGTTATCTGACTCTAACTGATTATTAGCTTCTGACAGCTGTACTGTTCAATCTTACTCTCATTTTACCTGGACAGTGGCTACAGACTGATCTTATAAGAGCTTCACCTCAAATTGCTCCAGTTCTCATACACTGAATATCACATATTACCACCCAGTTTTTAATGGTTTAATGTATTTGTCAACCAGGCCTAGTCTCTCTTCACATATCATCATTATAAAAAAAACTGACTACTATGGTTCTTGCCTAGTAGAGTGTCAGGGTCGATGCCCTCTGATCCCTGCTCCCGTGTCCTTCCCCCTTTGGCCAGCAGAGGCTGCTGGTCATCCTGCTTTTCCCCCTCTGTCTTTCACCCTCACATGTTCTCACTGTTTCCCAGGCTCTTTCATAGCACAGAGGGGTGAGTGTGTGGCTTAGAATCTGTGACGCCTATGGACATGGATTTACTGCTGGCTGAGGCCAGTCTCATCTGTTATTTTGTATTTATTGTTTTTGTTCCCTGGTGTTTTGCTTTCCTTTTTTGAATGTTCCTGTTCTAGGTTTGTCATCCTTGTGCTTCCGTGTGATTTTTAAATTCTTTATAGAACTGTAATTTTATTGCGTATACATTACCTGCAATGGCATAAAACGCCTCTTTAATTGCCTGCACTCGCAATGAAAACCCGAAGGCTATATTTCACGCCCAAAAAGACTTTGCGAATTGCCTGGCAAACTGTACTCTTTGATATATTTTCCGCATCGCCTACAGTATACAAAAAAGTGTCGCTTGTAAAATATCTCAAGGCAATGCACATTGTGTGGCTGTGAGCCCGACTTCGCCTAGTTGGACTTCTACTATACGGAGCTAATTATTAGTTAGTTATTTCACCTGTTATTGTCTGCTTTCCAGTGGGTGTGTTAATTGCCTATTTGTTACTTGTTGTCCTGCGCCTTCAGTGATTGGTTGATTGTTTTATGTTCCGCACCTGACCATTCTCATTAGTTCCAGGTTGTTGTGGTATTTGGCCAGTCATTGTATTAGATGTCTGTGCTAATGTTGTTTTGCTTGGTTTCCCTGGTCCTGCTCCCTACTTGTGTTAAGTTGTTTCTTTAGTTTGTTAATCAGTGGTTTTTCCTGTTTTAAGTTTGGTGACTCGTGGTTTTGTTCTTTTGAGCTTTTCCCCAGTGTTCTTTGTTTAATTCCTTAAACTGTTGCTTGTCTCTGAGCCACAATTGGATCGTCACCTCTTATCCCCACCTGTGCTATGCCCCGTGTCTATAACAGGGTAGCTTTAAGGTAGTAAGAAGGGTCTGCTAGATCATGATTTCCTCAACACTGATAGGCCTGGTGATAATCTTCACCAGCTTCTTTGTGTTAAAGGCATTGATTGTGGTACCAGCAGAGTTTCACTTCCTGTGACACCACCTGATGCAAAGGAGAGCTTCCTGTCTGCAATTTACCTCAGCATCTCATACATCTTGCTCTTGGTCATACCGCTCCCATTGTCCTGAAATGTAAGGCAGTCAAACTTCTTTATCCGAGTCCAGTCAATCCAGCACTGCTTGGCCATGACATCTGGGTCGTATGCATTGTCTGGGTGCAAAATAATACACATTTATGTAGCATCAGCACATCCAGTAAAAGACAACTTAATACCACAACAATAAACAAACATTTCCTATATTAAACTACAGCGGTATAAATACGTGGTGTCCCTTTCTTTGATGTTTGTTGCAATAATGAGCTTCATACCGATCAACTCCGCGACGGCGCTGAACGGCCAGGTGTGGCTGGTCGAGTTTGAGTGGAGATACTTGGGGTTGACCTGCAAAGAAGCGAACCTTCATAAGGAGGCTAATCATTTCAGGCTCATTTCTCATGCAACGTGCCCTACTATCTGCGCAACGATCAGTTACATAGAATCACAGGAAACAATAACAGCGGACAACGTGTACCAGCATGAAACAGGTGTTATGTTGAAGTATTTTGAAACGCAGGTCTAACCAAAACATTGAACATTAACACATAATCTGAAGCAATCGGGAGTATAAACTCCCTACTAGCTCGTACTAGATAAACGTCTATACCCATCAGCTGACCATGACAAGATGTAATCTCATATAAATATTTGTCTGCTGTCTCTAGCGTTAATCGAATTAAGAGGCGCATATGGAGCTTGAGTAGCCGGCGTGGATGTCCCTCACCGCGCTCAGGAGTATCCCTTCTGATCTCCGCATATCCATCTTTCGGCTTTGGTTTGTGCCCGGTCCCCAGACACTAGTCTTCACCAGTATTTATTTAATTCTTATAAGAGTAGACACCCCCCTTCGGGATCGTCACCCGACGTCATAATGAAACTTACAGCACAGTTATCATCGAAAACGAAACCGGAAACTACGCCGAAAAAAATGATTTTAGAAATTACGGTTAAAAAAAAACTAGCAACAGTAAAAAATAATAAAATCCAAACTAGTATATCACTGTAGTAGATACATTGAATTACCCTAAATCAAGAGACAGTACATAACTTTCATTTTTACTGTCATAATATGTAGAAATCACTCAACTTTACTGTGAAAATACATTTTGGTCATATTAATAGGAAAATACCATAATATCACATCAAATAAATACCATAAAATTAACAGTATTTTTCTGTCTAAATTACAGATTTTGCTGATGTATACATTTAAATTTGCAGTATAAAACCTTTCACCATTCAGCAAACACCTACCATAATTTCTACATAAACAAGATGTTAAAAATATGGTATATGTTTGTTAAATGACATTGATTTCAAGGTAAAACATATATGTTTAAATATACTGTAGTTCATTGTCATTTTATGTAATGTCCTTGTAATGGGTCTGTCTGATGTCCTATATGCCATAAAGATTATGTGTTAAACTCCCAACCATGGGGGTCTGGAGCTGATTCGGAGGCTACGGGCACAAGGCAAAGAACAACGAAGGATGAGGTGCCAACCCATCGCAGGGCACACTCACTTACCATTCTCTCACACAGGCACATATAAAATATTAATATATTCTACATACATTCCTTTAAAATGCTCTACAAATAAAGGTTTTGTCAAGAAATTGTTAAATTAACAGTCTAATAAGTATAAATAATGGGTCTGCCCTTAAACAAAGTGGCTCACTGTTAACTAGGTTACACAGCAAATATGCCATCATTGTGTTTGCATTGGTCCATCCATCCTTCTGTCCATCACCGTAACCAATTAATCCCAACTCAGGCCGTGGGGAGTGACTAGAGCCTATCTGGGGGACAAGAGGCACAGGTGGTGCAACACACCACAGGGTGCACACACTCAACCAATTATGGGGCCTGTGGGAGGACACCAGAGCCCCCAGCAGAAGCCCATATGAACTTGGGGAAAGCATGCAAACTCCATGCAGAAAAGTCCTACACCCAACCTGGGGATTGAAGCAGCAGCACTAACGACTGCACCACCCTGTATTGGGCTTGCCAACCAACTATTACTGCCTGTGCTAAATCCACTCCCCTTTACAATGAGAACAGTGTGAGCCAGCCAGTCACAAGAGGTAAGCGTTGTTGCATTGGGTTTCATAAAGGCAGAATAATGACTCGTTTCAAATAAGAGCTTTCTAATGATAAATGTTTCGTGAATTGTCTTCAAGGCCAGGCAACTTTATTTGCGTAACACATTTCATACAGAGGGTAAAATCAAAGTAATGAATTCACTGATGAAGCAGAGGGATATGGCATCATGTTGTATAATGTTTACAGTGGAGATCATTGACATTCATTCTGGCCATACAAATAATTTAGTGCTGCTAAACCTAGTCCATACATGCAAAAGGAAATTATATAGATGTGCTAAGTCTGAATCTGATCCAAATCTTACCCTATCATTATATTAGTGGTTATTTCACACAAGAACCTACCCTGTCAGAAGCAGTGGGTGTTTCTTGATACCAAGAACACAAAGATCTTACTTCTGGTCTTGTCAAGACAGAACACCAGTCTTACTAACTTGCCTCCCAAGAACGAACTTGCGACACAATGAATCATGGGATTGGTCTTATTTGCTGAGGGTGCAACCAATGTATCCTTCACATTTGGGGTGGGGCAAGAATTACATCTATGGATTACTTCTGTATTAGTTTCTGATCTAAATATTACCCTATCATTATCCTAATACTGTAAATATGTCGCAGATGAACCTAGTAACCCCCGTGCCCTTAAAAATAAAAGAAGGATGAACTAATCCTGTATGGGGCTCTTGTAAAGCAACGGCGCCGAAAGGTCCGGCTTCCTGCAAAGAGCCGTTATTCACTCAGCCTGAATCACTAGGCCTAGAGGTTCTTATGTATCAAAATCTCTTCAGCATGCAAACTCCTTCTTCCTGTAAGGTTTTGATCTCCTGTTTCGCTGATGACGCAAATGTGAGTTTTAAGTCACCCCATATGTTTCCAGTTCACCCTTACAGCGGAAACAAGCATTTACATCAATAAAATATGTTTATGAATATTGGTGTATTTTGTTCATTCTTTCTGCAGTTTGAGAGATTTCTGCTTTTTCCTTCTCGGCCTTTAATTCCTTCTTTTCATTAACTGAATATGATAACAATCAGTACTGGTTTTAACAACATCAATCACACAAACGGCTCTAATATAAATTGGTGCAAATATACACTATATTGCCAAAAGTATTGAGACACCCCTCCAAATCGTTGAGTTCGGGTGTTCCAATCACTTCCATAGCCACAGGTGTATAAAATCACTCACCTAGGCATGCAGACTGCTCCTACAAACATTTGCGAAAGAATGGGTCGCTCTCAGGAGCTCAGTGAATTCAAGCGTGGTACCGTGATGCCACCTGTGCAATAAGTCCATTCGTGAAATTTCCTCACTACTAAATATTCCACAGTCAACTGTTAGTGGTATTATATCAAAGTGAAAGCAATTGGGAACAACAGCAACATAGAATCACAGAGCATGGACAACGCATGTAGAGGCGCAGTGTGCAGAAGTAGCTGCAAAGGGTGGGCCGACTCTATATTAAGGCCTATGTATGAAGAATGTGATGTCATTAAAGTTCATGTGTGTGTAAAGGCAGGTGTCCCAATACTTTTGGCAACATGGTGTATTTTACCTATACACAACATAATGAATGGTAACAAGGATGCATTTGTAGTGGCCACAAACACACAATGTGAACACGCTGTATCACATTAACAGTTTCATGCTGTATTAAATTTAGTAAAGGGGAACTTCAGCACATTATAATGACTGCAGTAACATACCAATGCCAATGTTGAGTCTGAAGTATTTCGAAAGAATTGTTCAAATGTGTCGTAACATTTCACAGTTTCTAAATCCCATCACTAAGTTAGCTTTGAAATAATCTAACTATAAGTTTTCCTACCAGCCATATTTCTGTGGAACAGTAGCGCTGATTATTTTGCACAAGAACCTACCCTGTCAGAACTGGTGGGTGTTTCTCAATACCTAGAACGCAAAGATCTTACTTCTGGTCTTGTCAAGACTGAACACCAGTCTTACTAACTTGCCTCCCAAGAATGAACTTGGCGCGCAATGAATCATGGGATTGGTCTTATTTGCTGAGGGTGCAACCAATGTATCCTTCACATTTGTGGCTGGGCAAGAATTACATCTATGGATTTGTACCATCCACTGTACTTCTATTTTGTTTATTTGTTTGTTTGTTTATTTATCGTTTATTTCAAACGTATTCACATTCACCATATTTACATATTTCCAATCTTTTA
Source organism: Paramormyrops kingsleyae (assembly GCF_048594095.1). NCBI lineage: Eukaryota > Metazoa > Chordata > Actinopteri > Osteoglossiformes > Mormyridae > Paramormyrops > Paramormyrops kingsleyae. The sequence goes on along the minus strand of NC_132797.1, from coordinate 71,538,838 downwards.
TGTTTGAGAAGGAGTAGGCCGAAGTATAAACTTATTTAGCCCTACCCCCATCCAGTTATTCACAGCCCACATTAAATGCTTTTTGTCAAATAAAGAAAAGACAACACAGCAAAACAACACTATTACTTTCATATGAAGACTGAACACACCAAATGACACTTTTCTTTCAAAGGGTAAGTTTTGGCATTACCATTATTAGAATTGGAACTGGCCTTTGGCAGTGGAAGGTGGTGTAAAAGGGGTACACGGGAACCAAGTACACGCAAGTACGCATATCGAGAAACACCCACTATCTTATTCGCTGCTTCTGAACTGTTCCAATAGCTCACCATAATGAATTCATTAAATTGAGCATAGTCTAATATTTCTGGCCACAGGTCTAGAGGAGGAGAGAAGGAAGGCCTGCAAGAAATAATCAGTGATCACCAAGACATTAACACGGCGTTTCTATGAATCACCAGCAGTTCAGAAATCCATACACACCAGCTCCATTATGATTTGAGAGTCAACAGCAAGGTGGGAACCAGCGGGGTGTCAGAAATGATAGGGTGGTATCTGGGGGTGATCAGTCAGATTGTATGGGGGGCACCGGCCACACCTTTGAAATCACACATTCTGATTAGCCCCTTTAAAGGTGTTCCCTGTAAGATATTACATTAATATATGTCTTTAACTGCATAGAGTTTAACCGCATTTTGAGTTGTTAAATACCACAATGAATGTTAAATCGCTATGTTCTTGTACTCCTTCAGTTCAATGCGTATCAGTTTATCTGGCTAAAATACCTTTGTGATCATGCATCTTTATTGATGCGAAGAGCTAATAATTTACCTAAAGTATGTATGTTCCTGCTCATACCTAATGTAATACTCATACGTACATTTGCATAATCATATGCATTTGTAAGTCATGTTTCGTTGTACTTACCTGTGAATGTACCAGATTTTTCAGTTTCACATGCTTTACATGATCAACACTCTCAAACAGCGTCCAGAAGTCAAAAAAGCAGAGCAGTGCCACTGGAAATATATGCATGAATTAGCCAATGAACACGTGTGATGAATTAAATGCTCAGTGAGTGTTATTCTAAACGCTGGCCTTACACCAAACAATGTTTCGAGCAATTTCACTGTCATTGAAAAATTTCAAGTGTCAGAATAAAATCATGAGTTTTGCCAGAGTTATAACACACCCCCGTCATCTTCATCTTTTTGTGTAAGGTGGTTAGGATTGCTGTCTTACATCAGTCTTTCTCTCGTCTTCTGATAAAATTAACCGTGTTTAATATGATCATAGGTCTTTAGTCTTGGCTCATGCAAATAATGATGTGACATTGTCCATCATAAGTAGGAGACGTAACTGCAGTACAAAGCAAGAAATAGCAAAGCATGTACAAATTGCAGCATTCCAAAGCATATAAGAAATAGAAATTTGCATGCATGGATCGGTGTGTCTGCATGTTTGTCCTGGTACGGGGAGCACGTGGATGATGGGGCGGTGTGGTGGCGGCTGTGAGGGGACTTGGGGGAGGGAGGGTGCGGGGGCTGGGGAGGGAGGGTTGGGATCTGGGTGGGGGAGGGGGGGTCGGGGTAGCCAGGGGCGGGTGTGCTTGGTGGCTCTCGGGGCGTCCCCCTGGTCCCCCGGGTGGGGGTTCTTGGGGGGGGGCGGGTCTCCCCGGGGCTGGCGGGGCCCCCACGGGGTGTGCGGGTGCTCCGGGCTCCGGGTTCTATTCGTGCCTGCGTGGCCGGCCCCCAGGGGGGGCCGGCGCGCTACCGCCTGTGGCCGTGGGGTTCCTGCCTCGTGCTTGCCGGTGGGGGGCGCCCGGTGCCTCCTTCCCTGCCTTCCTTGGGTGGGCGCGCAGCCTTCCGGTGGCGGGGGCCCGGGTACCTGGCCACTGTGGGGCGGCTGGGTCCGTGACCCGTCGGGGCTCTCCCGGCCGTCTGGGGGCCCCGGGGCGGCGTTGTTGTGGCCTCGCACACACACTGGGAATCATTTCATGTTAACCTGCACACTCATACATACACTCACAACACACAAACATACACACATACACATATGCGTACACACACACATGCACGTACATATGCACACGCACACACATACACTTAGAACGCACACACACATAGACATGCACGCACACGCACACACACGAGCGCCTGGGGCTCTCTTCCCCTATTTTATCCCTCTTTCCCCTTGTCTGGGTGTGTGTGTGTGTGTGTGTGAGAGAGTGTGTGTGGGGGTTGGTGTGTGGCTTCCACTCCCTCCTCTCGGATGCGGATGCGGGTACGACAATGTTTGGACGGTGTTCCTGGTGGTCTGCTTGTGCCTACTGTATATATTTATTTTCTTTCGTTGGTATTGACGTGTTTGGTTCCAGGAGCGGATACTGGCACAGGCACGGTCCCATGTCGTGGCGGTACCACTGGTTTCTTTGTGTGTATACTGTTTGTGTGTGTCCCTGGATCTTATCTTTCAGATACAGCAGCTGGTGTGATGATACGGTGTAAAGCAGCAAGATGCAGAAGCTGTCCTCATCACTCTTTCCTTTTTTGTTCTATTGTTTGTTATGTATTATTTCTCTTTCCCTGTCTCTCTCTCTCTCTCGTCACGCCAGACGGGGAGGCGAACAAGGAAGCAGGCGAATAGCAGCCAGGAGTTAGGGAAACGTGGGTTTTTAATGGAGGGACGGACAGGCACGGACACCACAATGACAAGTCTGGGGTACATCGACTGAGACACGGACTAAATGCACAAGACTAGGCAAACGAAACAGGAAACAGCTGGGCACAATCGGGAAAGCACACGTGGATAATGAGGGGGCGTGGTACACACTAGGAGCGGACGGAGCGGGGCGTGACATAACCCCCCCCCAAAGGCGCGCACACCGGGCGCGCCCGAGAGGAGGCGACGGACGGGACGAAACCGGGGAACAGGACCTGAAAGACAAAGCAAAACATCAACCAAAACCAGGGAACAAGACAGAGACACAAAACAGGAACAAAGACGAGAAAAACGACAAGACCCGACAAAGGACAGGAAACGCAGACAAGCAAACAGAGAAGAGGGACACAGAGGGGACACCCACAGGCGACACGAAGGGGCCAGGAGTGTACAGAGGAGGAACAAAGGGACAAGGAACAGACACAGGCGGGACGAAGGGAGGAGGAGCAGACAGGGGAGACCAGACAGGAACGGAAGGGGGACAAAGGGGAGCCCGAGGGAGCCCAGGCGGGCGACGGGCAGCGGCCGGAGGGGCCGCAGGGGAGAGGAAGGAGGGAGCAGGAGGGGACCACCCAGGGGCCAAGGGAACGGGACGAGGGAGTGACGGAGGGGACACGGAGGGAGCAGGAGGGAACACCAGGGAAGGCAGGCAGGAGGGGGAAGCCGCGGCAGGCGGAGGCGCAGCCGAAGCCGGGGAAGGCGCCGTCCGACGCCCAGCCGGAGCAGGGGGGCCCGGAGGCGACCGACATGGAGCCGGAGGCGGGACCGAGGACCGGCACCGAGGATCCAGGGGGGGACCCGGCGGCGACCGCCGACCCCGAGCCGGAGGACCCGCAGGCAGCCACCGAGCCACAGCCAGGGGCCGAACGGGCGAGCAAGGGGGCAGGGCGGGCGGGACCCGGGCCTGACGCCTATGTCCCCGTCCCTTACGGGACACCGAAAGGCGGGGTCCTGGGGGGCGTCGGCCTTGCCGGGGTAAGGGCAAGGGAGTCAGGAGGGAGGCAATCAGCGGGGCAGCCGGAGCCTCGGGCGTGGCCGCAGGCGGGGCAGCCAGAGCCGCGGGCGTGGCCGCAGGCGGGGCAGCCAGACCCGCGGGCGTGGCCGCAGGCGGGGCAGCCAGACCCGCGGGCGTGGCCGCAGGCGGGGCAGCCAGAGCCGCGGACAGGACGGGAGAGGCGGCCTCAGGCAGGGCCGCGGACAGGACGGGAGAGGCGGCCTCAGGCAGGGCCGCGGGCAGGACGGGAGAGGCGGCCTCAGGCGGGGCCGCGGGCAGGACGGGAGAGGCGGCCTCGGACGGGGCCGCGGGCAGGACGGGAGAGGCGGCCTCGGACGGGGCCGCGGGCAGGACGGGAGAGGCGGCCTCGGACGGGGCCGCGGGCGTGTGGCCAGCAGGAGGCGCCTCGGCGGGCACCACAGGAAGAGCAGAGGCTGCTGCAGGCGTGCGACCAGCAGGGGCCGCCTGGGCAGGCGCCTCGGGCGTCCGGTCAGCAGGGGGCGCCTCGGCGGGCGCCGCCAGCACGCGACCAGCAGGGAGCGTCACAGCGGGCGCCGCCATCACACGGCCCGCAGGGGGCGCAACCGCAGCCACCTCAGGCAGTTCAGGAGCCTGCAGGACAGGCGAGACAGGCAGTTCAGGCAAGCGGACAGCAGGGGCCGCTGCGGGCAGAGAGGCGTCCTCCTCCGGCGGTGCAGCTGCAGGTGAGCAGGGCTGGCCGGGTAGGACGGGCGAGACAGGCAGTGCAAGAGCCGGCAGGACGGACGAGACAGGCAGTTCAAGAGCCGGCAGGACGGGCGAGACAGGCAGTTCAAGAGCCGGCAGGACGGGCGCCGCCGTCACGTGGCCAGCAAGGGGCACCTTGGAGGGCACCTTGGGCGTGCGGCCAGCAGGGGGCGCCTCGTCGGGCGCTGCAGTCACTTGGCCAGCAGGGGGCGCCGCAGCGGGCGCCGCCATCACGCGGCCAGCAGGGGGCGTCGCAGCGGGCGCCGCCATCACGCGGCCAGCAGGGGGCGTCGCAGCGGGCGCCGCCATCACGCGGCCAGCAGGGGGCACCGCGGCGGGTGCCGCAGCCAGAGTGGTGGCAGCTGCAGGGACTGCAGGCAGAGCAGGCAGGACAGGCGGGTCAGGTGGGACAGGCAGGATAGGCGGTTCCGCTGACAAAGCGGCGGAAGCTGCAGCAGGCGGTGCCGCGGGCAGAGCGGCGGCAGCTGCAGCAGGCAGGTAAGGCGGGTCAAGCAGGACAGGCGGATCAAGCAGGACAGGCGGGTCAGGCGGTGCTGCTGGCTTCGCGGCGGCGGCAGCAGCAGGCGGCGCAGCAGCAGGCGGTGCCGCGGGCAGATCGGCGGCGGCAGCAGGCAGCGCAGCCGCGGGCAGATCGGCGGCGGCAGCAGCAGGCAGCGCAGCCGCGGGCAGATCGGCGGCGGCAGCAGCAGGCAGCGCAGCCGCGGGCAGATCGGCGGCGGCAGCAGCAGGCAGCGCAGCCGCGGGCAGATCGGCGGCGGCAGCAGCAGACAGCGCAGCCGCGGGCAGATCGGCGGCGGCAGCAGGCAGCGCAGCCGCGGGCAGATCGGCGGCGGCAGCAGGCAGCGCAGCCACGGGCAGATCCGGAATCGGCAGGAGGGATGCCGAGCACGTCGGCGCTGTCCCTTTAAGGGCTCTTGAGACGCGGGGACTTGCGTCTCTTACGGCGCTGATCCCTCTTCCGGGACAGCGCTCTGGCCGGTCATCCCCAGCCTCTAAAGGAGGCAGGGTCTCCTCGTCATGGGGCTCACCGGTAACATAGGCGTCCTCCAAGGCGGGGAGAAGGGAGCACGCTCCCAAGAAGAGCGTCGTCGGATGGGCTTTCCTCCCCTTTCCACGGCGTCTCTTCTTGGCGTGGGGGAGAGCGGAGCCCTCTGGAACCCAGGGCAGCTCCCCGCAGCGGGGAAGCAGAGCGGCCGTAGCCGCGTGAAGCTCAGGGTTGCGCGTCTTATTCCCAGCCCTTTTGGAGACCGGGAAGGTGGCCGGTAGCGAGTCGGGGGGCGGTTCCCGGGTGGCATACCCCGGGTGGGGTAGCCAAACAGCCGCTCTCTCCCTCAGCTGCTGCAGGTTTTCACCCACCTGCTGGAGCAGCTGTTCCTCGCCGGTGTGGAACCTCCTGTCGAGGAGCTCCCAGCAGCTATCCACCAGCCGGCGGGCTACGGGATCCGGGTGGCGATCAAGCCGGTTCGTCCAGGCGATCACTTCGTTCTCCACAGGGAGAACCTCCCCGGTAGCGCTGAGCTTATTAAGGAGACTTGTCATTCTGTCACGCCAGACGGGGAGGCGAACAAGGAAGCAGGCGAATAGCAGCCAGGAGTTAGGGAAACGTGGGTTTTTAATGGAGGGACGGACAGGCACGGACACCACAATGACAAGTCTGGGGTACATCGACTGAGACACGGACTAAATGCACAAGACTAGGCAAACGAAACAGGAAACAGCTGGGCACAATCGGGAAAGCACACGTGGATAATGAGGGGGCGTGGCACACACTAGGAGCGGACGGAGCGGGGCGTGACATCTCTGACCCCCCTCCTTATTTTATTTTTATTATGCATTTATTTATTTTACTGTCTCTCACCCCTTTCTCTCCTTTCTCACTTTCTCTCTCGATTTTTTTTTCCCACTAACCCCCCCTGTCAGCTCCGGCTTTGTGGCGCATTGACATATAACTGATTAATAAAGAGTATACCTCAAGTAACAAGAGGAGCTTAAATCCGAAGCTCCACTTGTTAAAATAAAAGTGTTGGCACAATAAGGCACCCAGACTAACATCCTGCTTGCTTAACTGCCGACACGACAGGGGGAAAAAAAAAAAAAAGAAATAGAAATTTATGTAAAACTCAAACATAGAAATGTAATATATAAAATAATGAAATGCACAATATGTAAAATAAGGAAATCCATTCACACAACCAGGGTATTATCTAAGTTCTGCGAAGTCTTCCTTTTTGATGTCTTATCACAACAAACCACTGTACACACAAAAGCAGCTGTAGTCAAAAACGGCTTCTGTTTCTGCCCCATTGTAATTTTCTACCAGGAGCATGATGAGAATTAATCTTAAAGGAATCTAGTTGAAGTCTTGCAAATAATGACCCTGCAAGATCCTCAGTCTTTGCAAAATCATAGTCTGCACCAAAAAACTGTGACTGATGGCACATTGACTTTAGCCTTTAAAAAGTATTTTCTGAGTATTTTCAAGATGTTCTAGTGTATGTGTTACGGCACGGCACAGGCGGGAAAAGAAGGTGACGATCCTCTTAGCGCCTCCAAGACAACAGAGGAGTTTATTGGGGAACCTGAACACACCGGCTAAACTACAAAACTAAAAGACCATGTCAAAAGCAAATAGGGGAAACAAGAACTACTTACAAAAACATAAAAAAGTAAGAAGGGGGAAAGAACGACACAGGGTGCATAACTAGAAAAATCAAACCCAACAGCAACACAGTAACTTCAACACAAAGGCAGCCATTTAAAAAACACAAAGGGCAATAACAATTGCAGGCGTGAATCATCAAGACAATTAACCGATGACCACAGTACAGGGAAACAGGCCAAAGGTGGAGAAACTTAACTAACAATTTACAAGCACAGACACTAGGGAACTTTTACAAATACCAAAACTAGGATGATAAACTAGAACTATAAACACTATAACTACTGACACACAACTGAGGACTAACGCTAGGAGCAGAACAGAATTAAAATGGACATAAATAGGATAAACTTAAAAACTAGAAAACCAATAAACAGCTGAGGCTGGCCTTGAACTGATGAATGTCAGGTTATACTTTTAGCACCACACACTCAACCCACTGAGCTATGTGGCGACTCAGGGGAAAAGGAGAACACACTAGAGACTAGTACGAAGACAGGGGGAGCAGGATGGCCAGCAACACCTGCTGGCCAAACGGGGACAGAACACTGACTCTGACAGCATGGTTAGCAAGACAATGATTTATTTGCCTTTAAATCACTGGAGAAAAGTTTTTACCAGATGAATACAAGTAAATAAAAAAATACATTTAAAAGTTTTAAAAAATTGTTCATACAACAGTTTAATGTGATTTGTTAACATGCTAGATGCTATTCCAGAAACTTACTACATGGGTTAGTTTGAGAGTGTATATCATGTAAAGCACAGAAACTTAAAAATTTTCAGAAAGTAACAGGTATAACGGTTGTGTGTTTTACCCTGAGAAACAGAAAGAATATGCCATAAGTATGTAGCAAATATTTGACCTTATAGTCTTTTCATTGCAAAACATTTCTAGAATAATAACTGGACAAAGTCAGAATTGACCTGCATGGGCCACCCAGAATGGAGACCAAGTCAGACCTCAGTGACCTCATCCAAAACCTCATCCAGAATCTTATCCATGACATCACTGTCCAAATTAATCTCTTCCAAGTCTAGCGTAGGGACAAAGGTGACCAGGAGACGGCCGATGCGTTGCCGGAGGTTCCTCAGCTTTCTGGGGATTGCAGGGTGATGATAACAGTTATGTACAGTCAGGGGTACAAAACAAGCAAAGCAAACTCATTTTCTAAAGAAGCTACTGAAATTCATAATGTAACATGAAACCATTATAGTCAGTTCAGCCAAAGGTTTAGAAAATCTATATGCATGCAAAATTCCGAGCTTTTACATTATCAGCAAAAATCAGTCCCATCTGGCCAAATGTAACTGATTATGTTTCTACCTGCAGGTTTCTTCTTGTGAGGAGATGTTCACATTGTTCTGGGCCTCTTCTCCAGGGCTGGGCATCCCTGTTCCTCCATTTGTTCTCAGCTGCTCCAGTTCTCTTTTCAGCTGTTCACACTGATAGGAGAGACTGCTGTTCTCAATCACCATGTCTTCCATCTGTATAAAGAACAGAGGGAGTGAGGGTGCATTTAAGCATGTTTGAGTGTCTGTGTGCCTGTGCTGGGGCACATTAAGGCACAACTCTTTCCAGCTGAATGAATGAACTGGTTACATCCTTATGGAAAAGACCAATGATCTGATTACCTTGGGTATATGCAGAAAACATGCAGCATATTTCAATGCCTTGGAAACATTAAAATGAACGACTCATGTGTCCCGTACTGTTAGACAAACTTACACTTTTCTCCAACTCCTGCAGGTTCTCACACTTGCGTTTCATCTCCTCTAGTTCCTGCTGGAGCTGGTTCACCTGCTCCTTGTATGTCTCCTGCAGCCCATCAGGCTGCTGCTGCACCTCCAGCATTGGGCTTTGAGGCCCATTTCCTGCCCCCCCATTTTCACATGTTTCCCCAGTCCTGGTCTCTCCCTGGGTCTCCTTCTGCTTGATGCTTCCTTGACTGAAGGCCGGAATCATAGGGACAGAACGTGCTGCCAAATCCATGTTCTCTGTGTCACTGGATGAGACCCCAACAGCGTCCTGCTTCACCCTTTCCGGAGGAACGCAAAGGACACAAAATGAGTAAGACAATAAGACAAATCTGGCAGTCAGATGAATACAGCTGTGCACAGTACCTTTCTGGAGATGTGGACACATGGTCTTCATAGTCCATCAGCATGGTATCATTGGACAGGTTCTGACCTGTTAAAGTATTAATGGTACTGAGAGCTTCCAAAGTGCATTTAATGTGCTCCATCATATATGGGTGCTTCATAGATCCATGGCATGTATATTTGTACATTTATGTAGGTCGTAGTCATTAATACATGATTTCACATACTCTCACCCCAAGCAGGTCACCATTTCCTTTTAGCATAACTTTTAATCTTATTCATACACTTTTACTTTACTTACATGAATTATTCATCAGTCATAATATGCTTCCATCTACAGTGACTAATACAGCGTATAGTTTTCATAAACATGTGCACTGCAGCTACACAGCCTGACCTGAGCAGCTGGGATGGGTGAAGCTCTCAGATGAGCGGCCAGTGGGAGCGCCCTCTGCAGGTCTCCCCCACTCACTGCATGACAATGGTGTGGCTGGAAGGGGTAACGCTGGTGCTGACATCTGAGAGGACATTAGTGTGGGGGGGGGGGGGGGTGGCAGGTCACAGTAATAAGCGCTGCTGTTACACCTCGACAGAATGTTTATCATAAAACATGGTTTGCTGTGGTTTAGTCACACAAAAGCGTTTGCTTTCTTAATGTAAAGCCATGACTTTAACATTCTCAATTCACCTGTTGTTGGTCCTTTTTCTCCTGCTTCTTACTCATTTTCTTCCTACAGTAAAAAAATAAATAAATCAAAACACCAATAGTCAGATTCTCCTGAGAGATATCTTAATCACAATTCATACTTCACTTTTCCATGTGCAGTTGTACAGAGTCCCTAAAAGGACAGTTCTGTGTTCCCTTGCAAATGGTTTCACGTTCCTTCACAATCCTGCCTCATTACCTGCGTTGCTGTTGTACTGACAGATCCAATGATATTGCATCAACTGATGGAATTTTAAATGAACTTGGTCTAAAATACACAAATATAGTGCTAATGCTAAATTCCCATGGATGTAATATTACTGATGTTTTGTGAGGGAACGCAACAAGAATTGATAGCGAATGCAAAACATTTTCTAACCCGCTACCTGCAGGAGCTCTGTACCATTGGATCTCGCAAACCTTTTACATATCGGTGCATATGTGCAAGGAAATTGACTAAATCATTCCAGCAGGTGGCAGCACTGACTTTCACAGACCAGCGGTCAACGGAAAAGATTCGAAGACGAGCAACTGTAGTTATGGATGCTTTCGATGAGCTGTGAGGTGCGGAGGTGCCCACATATACAGCAACTTCTCATATTCATGAAGGTTAAGGGCACAATATCCCCACAAATCTAGCAATTGGCAAATAATACTTGGGCAGCCTAACAGTCTGCTAGCCTGAATGATAACAAAACGTCTATTACCAATTTCTAAATAAATAGTACTGTACTGTGCACTTTGCATGTCAAATTGTTTTGTCATTTCTTATCTAGACCATTTCATATAATATACAGACCATCTAAATAATGCCCCTGTATGTACGAAATTACTGTTGTATGCACTGGGAGCACTAAGTTTTGGACCCGTTATGAAAAATGCATAATTACTGAAAATGTGGGGTAAAGCACTGAAAAATTTTAAAGTTACTAAGAGAACCATTAGATTCCACAGTCACAAAGACAGCCAACACATGAGTGAGACTGGTTGCGGAGACAATGATGTAGTCATATAATACCCAAGCCAAGACTTTTAATATTGAAAATACAGTACGCACTTACACTAACAAATATTTATATATTCATATATTGTATGATTTAATGTGATTCAAATCATTTTCAGCATTGTTTTTACGTTCCTCGTCATCCGCAAGTCACGGCTAACTCGAGAATAACCAAAACTGCAAATATCAAGTGTGTGTACGTGAAGGGGTTACTGTATATAACTCATCATTGAAGGAGCAGAAAGACATATTCTGATGCAAAAATTTTGTGCAAAGAAAATCACCCAAACACTGTGCAAAGAAGGGAATTCAACAGACCAAAATGGCGTCTGGCCTCCGCTGGGCCGGTGGAATATCATTACTGTTTGCATGTGTCGGCATAAACGGACAAATGTCGTATGTACACAAGAGTCCATGTGCATGACCATCCGCCAACTGTAACTGCACATGACAAAGTGTAGTATCAACTAGTCTTGAGAAGCATTAGTGGATGTAAGATGATAGGACTCTTACTGTCTCTTGAAAGGTTTTGGGTCACACTGCTGCTCGTCTTCTGAATCCTCAGGCTCCTCCTCTGTTTGACAGCTCCTGCAACGGCTCAGACTTTACAAAACAGATCTGCTCCCTCGTCTGATGCTACCTCTGTCAGTCAGTTAATACCCACACAGATTAAGGTAAACTGGCACTCATCAACATAAAGCTACACCTTCCTGCCGATTGATCTTTTCATACTGATGGAGGATCAGAGGAGTAATGGCTGGGGTCCCACATAGGAATGGTTAAGTCTTCTGAAGCCCAAGGACCAGTTCTCCCCTTTCTGTTACTGGTTACAGTATGAACCACAGACATCACCTGTACTGGGGATCTGGATTCATGTAGCAGAACCACTCATCAGGGAGCAGACTAGAGTCGATACCATCTGGGAGTCTTCTCCACCTCTGACAGTGATCACACTGCACCCAGTTCTGATCCGGATGCTTCCTGTACCCAAACAGCAAAAAGCACAACAGAACTTATTTCTCTGTGGTGTGTCTGCTTGCACACAGTAACATTGCTCAGTTTTTCTCAGAGCATGTTCACACTCCACAACCAAATTCCCCTGAATACACAGCTCTTAAAACAAACACGCCATTTGAATACTCACGGAATATATTCTGTTGGTATTTGGCAGCCTTTACGCTTGTGCCGAATTTCTTCCCAGTACTCTTCCAGCTTCACTGCCAGGTTATTCATAGTTTTCCTGGACAAATATCACAAATTTCTTAAATCTCTGCCAAATGTCTCTTGGATCAAAATGAAATAGCACCTGAGGGATATCTTAATCCCAATTCATACTTCACTTTTCCATGTGCAGTTGTACAGAGTCCCTAAAAGGACAGTTCTGTGTTCCCTTGCAAATGGTTTCACGTTCCTTTGCAATCCTGCCTCATTACCTGCGTTGCAGTTGTACTGACAGATCCAATGATACTGCATCACCTGATGGAATTTTACATGAACTTGGTGTAAAATACACAAATATAGTGTTAATACTAAATTCCCATGGATGTGATATTATTGATGTTTTGTGAAGGAACTCAAAAAGAATTGATGGCGAATGCAAAACATTTTCTAACCCGCTACCTGCAGGAGCTCTGTACCATTGGATCTCGCAAACCTTTTACATATCGGTGCATATGTGCAAGGAAATTGACTAAATCATTCCAGCAGGTGGCAGCACTGACTTTCACAGACCAGCGGTCAACGGAAAAGATTCGAAGACGAGCAACTGTAGTTATGGATGCTTTCGATGAGCTGTGAGGTGCGGAGGTGCCCACATATACAGCAACTTCTCATATTCATGAAGGTTAAGGGCACAATATCCCCACAAATCTAGCAATTGGCAAATAATACTTGGGCAGCCTAACAGTCTGCTAGCCTGAATGATAACAAAACGTCTATTACCAATTTCTAAATAAATAGTACTGTACTGTGCACTTTGCATGTCAAATTGTTTTGTCATTTCTTATCTAGACCATTTCATATAATGTACAGACCATCTAAATAACGCCCCTGTATGTACGAAATAATTGTTGTATGCACTGGAAGCACTAAGTTCAAAATGCATAATTACTGAAAATGTCGGGTAAAGCACTGAAAAATTTAAAAGTTACTAAGAGAACCATTAGATTCCACAGTCACCTGCTGTCTCTTGGATCAAAATGGAATAGCACCTATTTACTGTCTGAGGCTGCGGTAAGTTCAGTAACTAGCAAGAAATCTGGTATGGATATTACACCGTTATTCTGAAGTTCAGCACTACCTGTATCCATCAGTGTCGTCAAAGTCCTGCTTGTTGTGTGTGGGCTTCAGAAAGTTGCACTCGATAACACCGATCACTCCGACACCCCGGAAACCAACCTGGATGAATCATAATGTAGAATTTAGATGTCTAACTTGTTGTTGGCAATTACATAAGAAGTATGACCAACAGAACAGCAATGCTGCATGTTTGAAACCCCCCATCAACACAAAAAATGCAAGAATATTTACAGACTCACCTTGCGCTGGCAGCCCACCCTCTCAAATGCCTTGATTAGACGGTTGTTACGGTACATCATCATGCCGTACTCATCCTTATTTTTAATGTTGTACCCAAAGGTGATCGGGATGCGTTCCTTCTGAGATTTGTTTAGGAATATCAGTCAAAATTTACAGGCAAGAGAAGTTCCCCCCTTCAGTGGGCACTAGCTCTTCATGTAACACCATGTCACCCATCATGGGAAATGAAAACTGACAGGCAGGTAATCAGACTAAAGCTGTTGAGGCACCTAAATATGGTTCTGTTACCTACTGTAAATTTCAGATTTCAACCAACCATCCGTCCATCCATCCAACCATCCATCTATCCATCCATCCATCCATGCATCCGTTCATCTTCTAACCATTTACTCTGGTCAGTCTCGAGAGTGAAAGTGGATACAAGGAAGACAGGTTTGTATTGGTCCTTGCGGGTTAATGCCAGGCTCTTGGAGATGAGCTGCATCTTCACCTTCTCACCTCTGATGATGATCTGCATGTGAGGCTTTAAGTACAAGATGCTGCAGTACGCCTATTCCACACACAGGAAGGAAAATTAGAGACCCCCAAAGCTGCACTTATTGTGTGCAAAATAATAAAATGTACATAAAATGTATTTTTTTCACTTTTGTTACTTTTTGCATCTGCCTTTCATTTTGGACAGTCTGTATGACCCAGTACATATCCTATACTATGGCAGATATTTACACGCTCCAAACCCTGCCTGAGATCCTATTGGTTCCCCATCTGAAATACTCACACGCAGCGAGTAGATGATCTCCGGCACTGACTGTGTGATGTTTTGGTTCTTGTGCGTCTCACACGCATCTTCCGGGATCCGGATGTCATACCTGTTCGTGCTGAGATCAAACTCCGTCTCTCCATTCGCCACTCTGGCAGGACCAAAATACATTTAAGACCCCTAGAGCACACACACAGGTAAAGGCTCCTTTCTCCACAAACGTTTGGGTCACCTGCGCAGGTTCCAGATGATGATGCGTGTGCCTGTAGAGCTGATGGAGGTAATAGCCGTCAGCTCAGTGAGGAGCTCCTTCTCTGTGTTGAAGGGGGAGTGTTTGAGAATGTCCTGCAGACTGGCTGCATCCTCTACTCTGAGTGAGGCCTAAGGTTAAGGACCAAGGGTCAAACTTTACTAAGTGTTGGTTAATTTTGCTGGGAAATTATACAATCAAAGGAATTCATTAGTCTTTTCAAAAACTCAAATAAAACTCTTTGTTTCCATGTATAAAAGATACTTGATGTAGGTACTTCAAGAGCAGTTAATACATTGTGGTTTTCGTGAAATAAAATTTTTCTATGGTGGTTTAGTTAAAGACAAAAAATGAATGAAAAAAGTGTTTTACATAGAAAAAACACATCATAGTCAGAATAAACACAGATCATTACTTCTGTAGAGCATAAGATTTTGCCACTTTGAATTAAATGTGTAGCAGTCCATCCATACATCTTACATAACCACTTAACTATTACAGGATCATAATGGGCTTTCAGTCTGTCTAGGGCACAGGAGATACAATGGTAAATGGACTGCATTTATATAGTGCTTTTTTTTTACCAAAGCGCTTTACAATGTGTGCCTCACATTCACTCATTCACACCACACATTCACACACCGGTGGCGGAGGCTGCCATGTAAGGTGCCAACCAGCTCACCGGGAGCAATTTGGGGTTCAGTGTCTTGCTCAAAGACACTTTAATGGGGTCAGGAGGACCCGGGGCTCGAACCTGCAACCCTCCGGTTGCCAAACAGTAGCACTACCTCCTGCACCACCATCGCCCCAGCTGGGGTCGCCTTCAGCTGGATGCCAGTCCAGGTCTTACATTAGCAGTTTAGCATTTTTGTCTGTAAGAAAGGATACGAGCTCTGCCCATCATGTCTGATGGTGACGATGGGGACCACCACATGCTCAGCCTGGATGCTCTCCAGGTAGCTCTGGGACAGCAGCCCCACACTCATAGTGTCCCATATCTTGGAGAAGATGATGGCGTCCTTCCCCAGACGCATAGAGCTGGACTTGAAGCCGTTTCCATACATGCCCACTGGGGCGTGGCCTCCGACGGCTTGCTTATCGCTGAACCCGAAACTGGGGAGAAGATTAGTTTACCATGAAATGTCATAAAAACCTGAAAGAAAACAGCTTTAATACTCAATGTTGGGTTACGAGAGCAATGACATTTCTATGGTCATGTGATTCCATCTTATTATTCAATCGTATTATGCACTGTTGAACTGACGATGGATTTAATGCTGCTGGAGAAACAGTATCAGAACTGAGACTCAACAGAAAATTTGTGTCAGAAAGCTGGTGCCACAAAAAGGTATAAATCATCTCAGGACTATGATATCTAACAGAGCAGGGAAACTAATCAGTGATTGTTCTGATTCCCTAGATCTTCCCTGCTTTCCTCGGGTGCATGTAAAAATCTGTTATAACTTGTTCCTCAGTTGCAAGCAGTTTGCAGGGTATGACTTCACAATAAGGCTACCTTTTTAGCACTTCCAAATGGTAGTAACTCATTAATAAAAAAAAAAAACGTAACTCGTTTATGATTGTATATTACTGATATATAAAGTGTTACAACGTAATTACTAACCTAATTATAAACCATTCATAAACACTTTATAAGGGCAGTCTTATTGTAACGCCGTATCAATCTGACCCAAATAAAGCCAGTAACTTTCAGATCCACTGTAAAACTGGTAACTCAAGACAATCCTTCAGCTATAGAGGCAACAGTTTAAGCAATAATCCAAGAAAGCTATCCTTTAGTCATAGATGTCAGACTATTTCAAAATAGGTTTCTTTTTATGAGTGAACAAAACAGAAATGATGTGTAAATCTGGGGGCTGGTGTGTGGCTCAGTGTGTGAGGACACTGTGCCTGCGATTGGAAGGACGCTGGTCCTGTGGTTGACACAGTGATTTCCAGAAATCAGCTGAACCTGCTCAGTGTCCACACACAGGACTGACATTCAGTGTGGGATTGTAGGTATTTTATTAATTCCCGCTAACATAATGTGGGAATTTCCTGCTTTGTCTTGATGTAGAATCTCAAAAATGTGCAAACTCAAAAAAGGAAATATGCTCAAAAAAATGTAACCACCAGGATTGGTGGTCAAAGTATTGGGATAAAACCCTCAATCATTGAATTCAGGTGTTTCATTCAGACCCATTGCTACAGGTGCATAGAATCAAGCACCTAGCCACGCAGTCAGGTTTACAAATATTTGTGAAAGAAAGGGTTGTTCTGAAGAGCTCAGAGAATTCCAGAGTGATAGTCATAGGATGCCACTTTTGCAATAAGTCAGTTCCATGAAATTTCTTGTCTCCTAGATATTCCAACTGTAAGTGGTATTATTGCAAAGTGGAACCGTTTAGGAACAACAGAAATTCAGGTATGATGTGGCAGACCATGTAGAGTAACAGAGCGGGGTCACCAAGGGCTGAGGCGCATAATGCATAAAAGTCTGTATAAATAGCTGCAGAATTCCAACCTTCCTCTGGCATTCACCCCATGACAAAACTGGAGCTCCAGGAGCTTCATGGAATGGGCTTCCATGGCCGAGCAGCTACATGCAAGCCTCACATCACCGAGCGAAGTGCCAAGCATCGGATGGAGTGGTGTAAAGCACGGTGCCACTGGACTCTGGAGCAGTGGAAACGTGTTCTGTGGACTGACCATTCATGCTTCTCTGTCTGGCCGCCTGATGGACAAGTCTGGGTTGGTTGGATGACACAACATTACTTGCCTGAAAGCACTATGCCAACTGTAAAATTTGGTGGAGGAGGCATAATGGAATGGGGTTGTTTTTCAGGGGATGGGCTAGCCCCCTTACACTCTAAAAAACGCTGGGTTGTTTTTTCAACCCATATGCTGGGTTGAGACTGCTGGGTAACAAAGTTGGGTTGATTTAACCCAATTTGGGTTGAAAATCGGTCTTGATCTATAACCCAGCAGTGCTGGGTTGAGAACGCGGACGTGAAAGAGAGCACGCACGTCACGTCAACATCCAGGGACATCAGCGAGAGTTGACGGTGTTTTGCGCCGTCTTTAGAGGGAAGCCAGTGAAATTCTGTCTGAAACGTAAGTTATTCAGTGTGTATTTAACAATGTTCATAATAAATAAAACATTTGCTTTACTGTATAATATATATACACGCAAATTTTAGGCTTTCGGTCAGTTGAACTGAGATTACCTAACGACTAAGCGACGGCCGTGCTCCGCCATAACGTAAAATTTTTAAATATTACTTTTGTATATGTTAGATACGGTTTTGATATAGCGGAGTTTACTTAACTAATTTCCTGCTCTGCTTGTAAGGTACATTTCGTTCAATTCGTTTGACTTAGTTGTACATTCGACAGCAAACGATGTTAATTTACTACGAACATGTAATTTCTTTAATCCTGTAAATGGTTTGATGCAGGCGGGAATGTCTGAGCTCAGCTCAGGCTAAAGGCGGCTTGAAACTAAGCATGTTCGACGGACATTTTCTAAGCATAGTGCTAAGGCCATGGTCAGTGGTTAACTAATGCTGATAGCTTGGTGTGTTATGGTCTTTAATGCTCCTAAAGGTTTTTTAGGTGTTCTGAAGGTAGCTATTTAACTTTTACACATTTTTGAGTTCTTAATGAATCTGTACCATTTCTTTTTTATTTATTTTTCCTTTTTTCAGATTGGGACCAATATGGCTGAGTACCTTCGTTCAGAAGAGTCCATTGAATTTTCTTATGTTCTCATGCATGGAGACAACCACTGCTTTCAAGCCTTTGCTATAATAAATGGCACAGCATTTGAGCAAAGTACATTACTTGCTGCAGTGGACGTTTGAAATGTTTTCATATTTTAAATACATATTTTCTTGGAAGTAAATTTGACTTCAGTCACTTTATATCTCAGGATATATTGATGTTTGCACATAATTGTTAATGGGAAAGTTATAAAATGTTTTCCTATTTTTTCCTAATCTTAAATTTGTATTTTCTTAAGTTTTTTTTTTTGTTTGTTTTTTCAGTCAGTTTGATGCCGTTTCATTATTACTTCTACATATTTTTTCAGTTGATGATTTATATATATCAGGATATGTTAATGTTTATGCACAAATTTGTATTTTAAAGTTAATCTTTGTGACTTCAGTCAGTTAGATGCTTTTTCATTATTACTTCTACATACTTTTATTTTTCCTCTACTCTGCAATTACATTGCAATTGATTCTTACTGATGATTCCTGTATATCTCAGGATATATTAATGTTTATGCATGATGTAAATGTTATGAAAAGTTTTCATATTTCAAATTGTGTTTTTCTAAAGTTAATTTGTCTGACTTCAGTCTGATGCATTGTTACTGACTTCAGTCACAGTGTTTCTGTGATAGTTTGATACATTTTAATAGAAATTGTCTTAATGCTGAGGTGGAGATGGGAAAATGTCTTAAATTCATATGGACACATTTTTTACATGTTTTGTCATAAATAAAATTCCATTACTGAAGTATATATTGCTGTAGAATTGTTTTTATTTTAGTAATTTTAATCACCAAAGTTTCTAGATTAAATTTCTGACCCATTTTGGGTTACATTCAACCCAGCAGTGTAGTCATTTTTAACTAATACTGTAGTTGGGCTAAAAATCACAACCCAGCATGCTGGGTTAAACGTGTAACCCAACTTGTTGGGTCAAAATAACCCAGCGTTGGGTTAGTCCCTTTTTTACCCAGCGCTGGGTTACCAAAATAACCCAAATTGGGTTGTTTTTAACCCAGCAGTTTTTAGAGTGTAGTTCCAGTGAAGGGAACTCTTAATGCTTCAGCATACTAAGACATTTTGGACAATTCTATGCTTCCAACGTCGTGAGAACAGTTTGAGGAAGGTCCTGTTCAGTTCCAGCATGACTGTGCCCAAGTGCACAAAAGGGCCATAAAGCCATATTTGGGTGAGTTTTGTGTGGAAGAACTTGACTGAACTGCAGAGCCCTGACCTCAACCTCACCAAACACATTTGGGATGAACTAGAACGGAGATTGCAAGCCAGGCCTTGTCATCCAACATCAGTGCCTGACCTCACAAATAGTCTTCTGGATGAATGGGCAAAAATTCCCACAGATACATGGAAAGCCTTCCCAGAAGAATGACAGCTGTTATAGCTGGTATGTGGGGGACCAACTCCATATTGACGCCTATGGATTTAGAACGGGACGTCATAACTGTTCCTGTAGGTGTAATAGCCAGGTGTCCGAATACTTTTGTCCATATAATGTTTGAAGAACTGCTCGCACTATTGGCCATCACTTTGCAACACTAGTCACCACAGATGGAATTATTATTAGTCGATATTACGTTGACTAATCGTTGCAGCCCCAGTGAACAATGTCTGAGAGCAACAGCTATTCTCTGCCTAATAAGGCCTGACACATGCAGTCCACAAATTAAATATTTTGACCCGATTGTTACATCCCACAACACCACATAAAGGTTAGTTCAATGTTTAACTGTATGATTCATAACTGTATAATAATTTAGTTACTTGGCGTTTGGTAATGAAGGGTCTAAGGGTCATAAGCAGACAACTGATAGCACCTTCATCCATAGCAACTAGTTTCTAAGTAATTAATCATGTGGTCGTTTATCATAAACATAATAAATTATATTCATGCAATGAAATGCAAATCCAGCTGCTTCAATGGACACATATTTGAATGCTGAAAACAAACACTTTACCACTTATTCAGCAACTTTTAAATGATCAATATGTTTTGACATTAAACCACCCAAAAATGCAATCAGAAAGTAACAAGTGAACTTGTCGTGGAGTACAAACCCTACTCTAACCACTGAACCTACTGAGAACTCCAGGATGTGGGTTTAGATGCATACACATGCACAGTCTACTAAAAACATTTACTGAAACTCCAACAAGGCTGAATAGAGAATACTACAGATCAGGTATTCCATCTAAGTAATATAAACCAAAAACAGGCAAACTTACGTGTGAGTGTGGGTGAGAGATGTAGACGTCTAACAGAAAACATTTTGATTCAAAGTATTTTTGAACTACAAGAATACAAAACACTTAAGTATTTTGATACAAAATATGAATCCATTTTCATCAACCCTATGAAATACAAATTACAAAACCCTATTTTGTATTTGAAATAGGTATTTGAAATACATGCACGTATCATAAATACCTCCCATCCCTGCCTGCAATACCACTTCATGCAACAGTATGGACTGTTTGAGGTTTACCTCAGCATTTTGTGCATTCCTTTTTTGGTCATACCCTTCCCATTGTCCTGAAATGTAAGGCAGTCAAACCCCTTTATCCGAGTCCAATCAATCCATAACTGCTTGGCCATGACATCTGGGTCGTATGCATTGTCTGGGTGGAAAATAATACACATTTACATAGCATCAGCACCTCCAGTAAAAGACAATTTAATACCACAAACGTTTCCTGTAACTGCCTTATTAAAGTTCACTAGTACAGGTGTGCCCCGCTTTACACCACTTCGCTTTTAGGAATATGACTTTTACGAAAAAGCAGAGAAGTGAAAATAGCGTTTCGCATATGAGCGAGCCAATTACAGATATACAGTTAGTTGCGGCATATAGCCTACGACGGTGGTTCCATTAGATTATAACAGTGTTGAAAAATTCCTACAGCCTAGTGATGTGGCGATACGCATTACGCACACGTTTGTGGGGATGCTGATGTAAACAAACCTATTGCGCTGCCAGTCGTGTAAAAGTAAGCTATATCACACGAAATACTTCATAATGGTAATAAACAACTATATTAACGGGTTTTTTGTTTACTATACTATATTCTTTATAGTTATTTAGGCTATAACATCTACGTTTGCGTAAATTGCGGAAGGCTACTAAAACATTCGTTTCTCAGAATGTACTGTATCCCTGTCAATTTATAAGCGACGCATGACTGTATTGATTCTGGTCAGTGAAACTACACTGCAGGCACACATGCATTTTTTCTACTTTATTAAGTATGCTATTTACAGTATTTACAAGGTTGTTAACTTTGGTCAGCTGGCTGGCGTGAGATATTCAAGTTTTGTTACGATGATGAGCTTCATACCGATTAGCTCCGCGATGGCACTGAACGGCCAGGTGTGGCTGGTGGAGTTCGTGTGGAGAAACTTGGGATCGAGCTGCAAAGGGACGAGCCAGTGCAATTAAATATCATACATGACAAGGAACCACCATTTCGCGTTCATTGTCGCAAATATGCTGTGCACATCTATGAATTACTAAAATCACAGTTAACGGCAGCGTACAGCTGGTTAAATGTAAATGTTGAATCAACTTAACACAGTTGAAGTAATAAAGTAGTCAATCGCCGTTACATTCAATGCACAACGTAATCGATCACACGAAATATCTGAAGCTGCCTCAATGTAAATAATTTATTCTGTTTAACCCATGGTCGTAAATTACGCGTAGCCTACTGTACGAAGGTTTTTTAGCCGGCGTGGATGTCACTCACCATGCTCAGGGGTACCCCCACCATATTCGGCATACTCATCTTTCGGCTTTGGTTAGTCTCCGGTCCCCAGACACTGTAGTCTTCACCAGTATTTATTTAATATTTATAACAGTAGACACCCATCACCCGACGTCATACCGAAACTTATAGCACAATTATTATCGAAAACGAAACCGGAAACTATCGAAATGAAATTAACGAAAACGATTGATTTTAAAGTATTTTGCAAACTAAAACAAAATAGGCCTCATTAACACGGAGTAAATGAAAAGCTGAAAATAAAACTTGCAATGTGTGAAAAACTAACTGAAACAAAATTAGAAAATGAAGGTAGTTTTCGTGTTTGACGGCACGGCTATACAAACTGGCCGCGCTACTGTTCCACAGAGATATGGCTGGTAGGAAAACGCCGGAGTTCTGAATTAGATTATTTCGAATTTAACTTAGTGATGGGATTTAGAAACTGTGAAACGTTCCGACACATCTGAACAAGTCTTTCGAAATACTTCAGACTCAACATTGGCATTGGTATGTTACTGCAGTCATTATAATGTGCTGAAGTTCCCCTTTACTAAATTTAATACAGCATGAAACTGTTAATGTGATACAGTGTGTTCACTTTGTGTGTTTGTGGCCACTACAAATGCATCCTTGTTACCATTCATTATGTTGTGTATAGGTAAAATGCACCATGTTGCCAAAAGTATTGGGACACCTGCCTTTACACACACATGAACTTTAATGGCATCCCATTCTTCATACATAGGCGCCTTAATATAGAGTCGGCCCACCCTTTGCAGCTACTTCTGCACACTGTGCGCCTCTACATGCGTTATCCATGCTCTGTGATTCTATGTTGCTGTTGTTCCCAATTGCTTTCACTTTGTTATAATACCACTAACAGTTGACTGTGGAATATTTAGTAGTGAGGAAATTTCACGAATGTACTTATTGCACAGGTGGCATCCTATCACGGTACCACGCTTGAATTCACTGAGCTCCTGAGAGTGACCCATTCTTTCGCAAATGTTTGTAGGAGCAGTCTGCATGCCTAGGTGAGTGATTTTATACACCTGTGGCTATGGAAGTGACTGGAACACCTGAACTCAACGATTTGGAGGGGTGTCTCAATACTTTTGAGAATATAGTGTATATTTGCACCAATTTATATTAGAGCCGTTTGTGTGATTGATGTTGTTAAAACCAGTACTGATTGATTCATATTGTTAATGAAAAGAAGGAATTAAAGGCCGAGAAGGAAAAAGCAGAAATCCCTCAAAGTGCAGAAAGAATTAACAAAATACATCAATATTCATAAACATATTTTATTGATGTAAATGCTTGTTTCCGCTGTAAGGGTGAACTGGAAACATATGGGGTGACTTGAAACTCACATTTGCGTCATCAGCGAAACAGGAAATCGAAACCTTACAGGAAGAAGGAGTTTGCATGCTGAAGAAATTTTGATACATAAGAACCTCTAGGCCTAGTGATTCAGGCTGAGTGAATAATGGCTCTTTGCAGGCGCCGTTGCTTTACAAGAGCCCCATACAGGATTAGTTCATCCTTCTTTTATTTTTAAGGGCACGGGGGTTACTAGGTTCATCTGCGACATATTTACAGTATTAGGATAATGATAGGGTAATATTTGGATCAGATACTAATACAGAAGTAATCCATAGATGTAAATCTTGCCCCACCCCAAATGTGAAGGATACATTGGTTGCACCCTCACCAAATAAAACCAATCCCATGATTCATTGTGTCGCAAGTTCGTTCTTGGGAGGCAAGTTAGTAAGACTGGTGTTCTGTTTTGCCAAGACCACAAGTAAGTCTTTGTGTTCTTGGTATCGAGAAACAGCCACTGCTTCTGACAGGGTAGGTTCTTGTGCAAAATAATCACTAATATAATGATAGGGTAAGATTTGTATCAGATTCAGACTTAGACATCACATCAATATAATTTCATTTGGCATGTGAGGACTAGGTTTAGCGGCACTGAATAACTCGTATTGCCAGACCTCATGCCAATGATCTCCACTGTAAACATTATACAAGGTGATGCCATGTCCCTCTGCTTTGTCAGTTTACTCCCATGAATTCACCCTATGTATGGAATGTGTTATGTAAATAAAGTTGCACTGCCTTGAATGCAATTCATGCAACACTAAATATTGAAAACTTTTGGCACAATTTCAAAAGAATGTATAATGAACTTTTTGTGCAAGATGGATTTTAATGCTAATCTGACAGGTAAACAATTATCTGAAACAAACAGCAACCAGCAAATCCTGCTCATTCTGCCTAACCTAACGCGACAATGTCTACCTTTTGTGACTGGCTGCTTCACACTGTCCTCAGCGTAAAGGGGAGTGGATTAAAAGAACAGCCCTCAAGTATGTGTCACTTTTTTTCAGGGGTCACCAACCTTTTTGAGACTGAGAGATACTTCACGGGTACTGAGCCATACGAAGGGCGACCAGTTTGAAACACCCTCCTAAACTTATATAGACTTCATGTATAATAAACATGGTTTAAATACTTTTTTTTAGATATTGTCATTTTCAAATCTATATAAATGCGAATGTGATTAAAGAAGAATAGCAACAGGATAAAATAAAATCTGAGACGCTGCTCACTGGTGAGTTGTGCTATTTTTAGAACAGGTCTGCGGGTGACTCATGTGGTCCTTGGGGGCATCCTGGTGCCCACGGGCACCATGTTGGTGACCCCTGCTTTGTTCGTTCCAAAGAGCCATTCCAAAGAATTGGATCATTTGCGAACATCACTTCACTAGAGTTCTGTGTGAGATTAGGAATCTAAGGCTGTATGTGAAATGTTCTCTTGTTCACTCACTCACTACATAGTGTTCCCTACATTGAACACTCACTAGGGGATAAGGGCAGACAGTGGTTGATACATTTTAGATGCTAAACGAATGTTAGACTGTTACTTAGTTAAGTGCCGGATATTTGTAATTATTATCTCTGTCAGATAAGCAAACGCCAGAACATGGACACCAACTTTGCTAATTTGGATAAGTACACATTGTAACTGACATATGTCTTCACAATGAAATAGAATGAAAATAAAATTGAAATAAAAATATAACAAAACTTCGCAACACAAATCTGCACACGGTTAACTTTACAACATACTTGACTGTACTGTATGGGGGCTGCAGCTGTAACTATGGTTTTCGAAAACGAGGATACTAATTTATTGTAAAAGAATGCAGAAAAGCTGATCCTTCAGCTGGGATGTTGGACGTCTCTGGGTCCACAGTTCTTAAGGCTGATCCTATGATTAGCTATGAAACACCTGATCTCATTGATGGTAGACTTCTTAGGCATAAAACCAGACTGCTCTGGTCACTGACAGGCTAGCATGTGATCACATATCCTGTTGACGATGACCCTAGCAAGGACTTCACTCAGCACTGAGAGCACTGTTATCTCCATGTAGTTGCTGCGATCCAGGCGATCACCCTTCCTTTTCCAGATAGGCACTAACAATTTTCCAACAAATGGCATTTTCATCTTCTGTGCACAAGATATCTGGCACAGTTCCAGATGTCCCTTTCCAATGGCTAATTCAGACATGAAATCCTCATACATTCTCTCATTATGTCCTCATTATAAATGTTATGAAACCAGGAAAGTATTGGCAGTCAGCCTAGGTGGTTCAATCTGTCACAAGGTAAACCCTTGTTTACAGTGTGTTTCTGCAGGTCTATAGTGACATGAGTCAGTGCTGTAAATAACCATATAAAACACTCTGGTATGGTATGCAGTACGACTTGAAGGGACACAAGATTGCTGTCTGACTCCGACAGTGATACAATGTCCCTGAGGCACTAGAATGTGGTGCATACTTAGCCAACTGGGGAAACTGGTGTCTCAAAGTAATCCATAGCATGTGTGCCCTGTTACGCAGTGGCCTCCCTCCCAGTGTGTCCCCTGCTTTGTTGCCTGGGCTTTTTCGAACCCTGCACTGGATAAGCAAATGCAGTAGATGGAGAGTCATAATGTTTTTGCAGGATTTTTTAATGTACCGAGGATCAACAGGTTAACCAGGTTATTTCACTTGCACAGATAATCTTATTTACAGATCATTATTATAATATGCCATAATTATACTAATTTATGATTTTTCAAATTGCCATAATTTAGGCTTTCACTGACCGAAGGATAACATTCATTAGGGACAGAAGCAGACAAGAAAGCTACAGTGTTTTCGTTATTCAATCCTTAAAATTGATTCATGTCCATTCCTTGAAAACCCTCCTGGACACTGACAGGATACATTTTGTTCTAAACCCATAAGGTCAGAAATAGACCCAGCACACTGTTCGAAAGACAGATTTCGATTCAGTGGGACTGTGTGTTATAGGCGTGCACATCTCTATATACAAAGCTGTGATACGCCTTTGGGGAACTTCATGGTATAGGACAAAAGACAGGTACGAAGGGCTTTTAAAGTTCTTTTGGTGTTTTTTCACTCCTATAGCGTGTCAACAGAGCACATTAGCACGGTGATGCTGTATGTTTAAAAAGACTTAGTCCATGTGCCTAGCACACACTTAAACACGTTGTTGGAATTAGTGACCCACACGGTTCCTTTTCATTCTTCCTTGTTTTTCCTGATCCCCATGAGTTTTTCCAGCAGGACAGCACCATAGTAGGGGTGTGGATTGCTATAGGCTGCAGCGTCCACAATGCACAGCCTGAGAATTGCTCGCACAGGAAGAGCAGACCCAGGTGAGATGTGGAGCTCTTCTTCCAATCAGCCATAGGACAGTCTGACCACATTCCCAGGACACACATGTATGCAAATATGGCACCACAACACTGAGAGGAGAGCTGGGCAGGAAGATGAAACAGCCCAGCTCAAAGAGTCTCAAGGAACTCCACCTCTATGACCTCTTCCAGTCGGCTCAGTACTGCCTCACTGTTGGGGGCAGGGTACTGCACTTTTGGCGAATGCATGTGCAGCTCCCTAGAACCCCTGAAAGAGCAACTGAGGATCTGGAGAAAAGGTAACAGCTCAGAGATACAGGAGATGGAGCATGACCTCAGCAGGGGGAACTCCAGACGTTCTTCAGTGCTGTCACTGGACGCCATACCATTCAGGTCCTAGAGCAGAACATAGCATCACCGTAAGAATGCCACAGCCTTAAGAAACTGCAGCAAGACTACAGCCTTACGCAAACTTGCAGTATCTCACCCCAAATCTGTAGCGTAGCCCCTCCAGGATCCGAACCACATGGGGCTGACTTTCTGGCTCACTTTCTATCAAGCCATTGTCTGGTCCGCTGAACATCTCAACATCCACCTCAGGGATGAATGCCCAGCGATACCTGCATGTGAAAAAGCGGACAGACTGATGGATAATGGGCAGAGACTCTATCCTGGCTTACAGTGTATCTGCACAGTGATAGCATGGATGAGCCCCCACTATGTGATCTGGCACATCTCATTTTCCACTGAACTTCAAGGAGGACATCAGCGTACATCACAATGCAGAAAAAGCAATGTCACATCATATACAACCAAAAGCACATATAAATAAAAGCAAACTACCTTTATATGCATTATGGGGCAAGAACATATTGGCCACTAAGAGCAGAATGCAGGGCCATCATTCCCTGCCTGGTTGCCCATGAGAAAACTGACACCGATGCTGAGGATGTGAAATTCCTGATGCAGTGTAAACGAGTTCCTCGGATGCTCCCAACTTACATCTGGAAGAGGGGCATTCGGTCGGGTGGGAAAGACAGAGCCGTATCCAGGAACTTGCAGGCTGACAGGTACATGTCCAGCTCGTTCTGGAGGAACAGGGCTCCATTCCTTCCTGGGTCCCCCCGGCCCCCCCCAGCACGACCGACAGCTCTGAAGATGGAGATGGAAGGAGGGAAACGGGTCAGAACCGAGCTGAAGTGAAGTGAATCATTTTTAAGACAAAAGGAAACTCACTTTGAAACTTTATTGTCCAGGAGATTCTTCTGCAGCCGAACAAATGCGCGTATCTGACAGGAAGGAGGCAAAATTAAATGTAACAGTTCTGGTGTTTCGTTCACCCATCATGCATCTGGCACATCATACATAATTCAATGTAGGAAGAGCTGCCCTCCTTACGGATCGTGGCTCACCAGCTCTGTGATCATAATGGGCCATAATGATGTGAGATGCTGAGGGGAGATTCGCAAGAGCAGAACTCGGAACGTGAGGAATATCTGTGCCGCAGCAGAGGGAGTCTGGCCCACCCGCAGGGTCTCTGTCAGGCGCTCTGCAAAAAGAGGGGGTTTCCCATGCTAGACCAAGAAGAGAAACCCTGAGGTCGTCCCCTGGATTCAGCCAAGTACTCCGTGAGAACCGGGCCTCATGCAATACCTTGAATGAGAGGCAGGTAGGGGTGGTACTGGTCCAGTTCACCGCTGAACAAAGAGAAGGCCTGGCGTTTCAGGAGGAGAGCCTTCTGTTCCTGACCTGACAGAACCTTCAAGGAGCTGCTTTGCAGACCTGAGGGGTGAGGAGAGATGAACACACGGTTAGAAAGTACTCACAGAAGCTGGAAATGAAGGACCCCCCACATTACTCACTCATCAACTCTTTGAACATGGTCTTCTCATGCGTCAACAGATGGTCAACAATGGACTTCCAGCTGATGAAAGCAGATGGAAATAGTCCAACGGTTATATCAGACAGGCTATTAAAGTTAAGGAATGCTGCATGTTTGATTAACGACACTTCACTTCATTTCCCTACAAGAAATTTAATACATACAATTCTCCAAAGATGGTATATACATATTATAAATGACACAATATTTAAAATATTTACTGGTGGTGCATCAGCAGAATATGTATAAGGTAACAGTAAATACTGGACAGAAATGGGAAGCCAAAACCGCTGCCCCCTAGGGACCTTACTGTGTCACGCAAGCGGCATCCATGTGGAAGAACATAGGATCCATGAAAAGCTCAAAGACCTCCTTCTTCCAGGTGCGCTTGGTGTAGGCATAGCCGCTCAGGCTGCTCAGGAGCTGGGCTGCTGCACAAAAGCTTGGCACGTTGTGGGCACTGCCAGGAAACACGAAGAGGAGCAACGGGCGTGGTTGGCGCATGCTCACATATCTATACATATAATCTGAAGGAGACAGTTTCCATGGATACCTGTGGTTCCTCAGGTACGGGAAGACAAAGTACAGGAGGCGGGATATAAGAGGGACGGCTCTTTCCTTCTCCTCGCTGCGGTACACCATGTCCAGGAGGGGAGCCAATACCTGAGGGTAGACACGAACCATTCAGTCACATGCCTCGGGCTGCCATTTGTGATCACGAGTTTGTGTGTGTGTGTGTGTGTGTGGGGGGGGGGCGGGGGGGGGGGTATACCTCGGCCAGCAGGCTGAGAGCCTGGACACTGTAGACAGATGGTGCTGATGAGGACACAACGGCACTGGGCTGGGCGGCGACGTCTGGGAGGAAACATCATACATACAGGTGATGCACACAAGTCATACACAAACATCGCATGTATTATACAGGGCAGTATGGAGGCAACAGGCAACTGGTAACATTTCAGTAATATATAGGACTTTCTGCACAGAGACTGGGTGACAGCGGTGCGGTCTTGACTAGGGGCTGCACAAAATTATGGTTCCAAAATCATTAATAGGCCATTTTTAAAATCATGTTATAGATTTTCGTTCGTATTTTTAAAATCCTTGATACAGAAAGCTAAAATCTACATTTTCTGGCTGATTGGTGTCGCTTCCTCTGTACAGTCAGCTATGACCTCCAAGAGGTCACTTCCTTTGAATAGAAAGGAATTTTTAAGACGTTCATAGTGACCAGGTATGGGCTGCAAATCTGTGTCTGATTTATGGTAAAGGGTGCAATTTTAATAGGCAAAAGGTACAGTTAGTACTTACATAAAGAGAACAATACCATAGCAGAAGGCAATGCATGAGCCAGATTCTCTGCAATGTGACTCTTGGGGAAAATTCTATTTGGATTCTCCAATCGGGGATTATGAACTGATTATGAACTAAGTTCACACTGGATCACATGTCCATTGTTAAAGCCACTTTGCCTTCTGGTAGCTTTCTGGTAGTAACTCACCAGGCCAGTTTTTTGGAAAGTATTTGGGGTTGCAGCCCTCATATTGATGCTCAAATACTTATCATTTCAAAGCAGCTTTCACCACATGTTTTGCAATTTATCTATTGATAACATTCC
Source organism: Paramormyrops kingsleyae (assembly GCF_048594095.1). Lineage (NCBI taxonomy): Eukaryota > Metazoa > Chordata > Actinopteri > Osteoglossiformes > Mormyridae > Paramormyrops > Paramormyrops kingsleyae. The sequence goes on along the minus strand of NC_132797.1, from coordinate 71,508,583 downwards.
TTTTATCTTAAACTAACACATTTGCATTTGCGCTTGTCAGAAACACGGCAACGATGGCCGACTGCATCTGAGTCTGACTTGTAGACTGTTTACATCTGTTGCTGAGCATGTAAGTTAAGTAACTTTAGATTTCCAATTAACCTGCATGATGACCTCTGTGGTGAGTGAGCAAGAGATCTCATTTAAACTTGATGGATCCCCTTTCTTACTTGACTTGTAACCAAAACACTGAAGCAGTCTTCTCTGCAACCAGGTCGTTCATCTTTGCCATAAAAATTAAGACAGTTGCTGCACTAATAAGTTAAGTGAATAAGTGATATTTCCAGCCTAGATGTAGTCTACATTTCTCTAGTACACAACAGATTTTTGGTGCCATAAAAAAGTGTACACAATTAAATTATTTCAGGCTACTGTCTTAAAGCTAAAAATAACAGTGTGTCAAGGCCGTTGATATCACACTGATTAAATCTTCATTTCCCCTAAGCCTAGTTTTGCCTGATCCCACAAAGTTCCTCAAAGTTACCATAGAGATCTGCGGCATCTGCTTCTTCTTCCTCCTCCTGGAGCACCTGTGGCTGGGCCTTCACCTCTAGGTTGCGACTGAGCCAGCTGGTTTGTTCCAGGGAGGAGCCCACCACACTGGCCACTGCGTCCAGGATCCTCTGGGTCACCTCCTACACTCCATCACCAAGGAGAAGCAGAATCCTCAGGGCCACGTGGCTTAGCGCTAGCCTGCTATTCCACACTTTCCCTCTAGGTCACACCATACCTGCACATCTCTGTTGTCTTTCTTGTTTTCTAGATTGGGGAGTCTGTTCACTAGATCATTGAGAATCCTGTGACAGAGAGAAACCAGAAGTGAAGAAAATGAGCTTTTAGCATAGGGTTCTCAAATTCTGGTCCTGGGGGACCAGCCTGCAACAGAGTTGGGACTCACCTCAGTAGGAGGAAGTGTCCAGGAGGAGCCAGATTCATCTGGACTGACTCCTTCAGGAGGCAGAGAAGAGGAGTGACATTTTCCTGGAGCACCTGAGCAGAGATGCTGCAAGACGGCACAGTGGGGATCATGGGAATCAATATGCTAAGAGTTTAGCTTTACCCTTGTGTACATAAAGGAAGTTTAGGGGTCTTCACATTGTTCTCATACCTCTGGATGTAGGTGTAGGTAAACTGAAGAAGGGGAACATCAACAAGAGTGGACTTCTGTAAAGGGGAGAGATATAGAGTGTGGTTTGGTGGACGTGTGTCTGTGTGACTTTTGTTGCATCTGGCTCTCACTGTACACATCAGTGAACATGCACATCAAAGCAGACGGCACCTGCTCTCCCTTTATTTGATGTGGCTTCTTCACAACCTCTTTCACCAGCTGCAAAATGGTGTCAACACGGAGCACGCTCAGAGACTTCACGAGCTCCACGATGGTCAGGTGAGGCTCACTGACGGCCGGCAAGATCTAAAGGAGACAGAAGCCCTTTCTGAAAAGGCGCCAAATTGGGAAGACGAGTCATGGAGTAACGCAGGTCATTGGTCACGTGGCTGTCAAGCTGGAGCAGATGGACTCACCTTGTTTTGGCTGTGCCTCTTCTTACTTCTCCTGCTGTTCCACACAGCACCCACAGATGCCATGATCTGCATCCCAAACAAGCCCACCAGGGGCTCCAGAAACTCCAGCACCTTCTGCCTGAGAATCTGAACCATAAATGGAAAGCAGGTCACATTCACCTGGTCACAAAAGCCTTCAGACTGTATCAAAAATCCAAGGAAGTGCACAGCGTCCATCTGTTACCCTGATGTTCCTGAAGCAGGCAGAATGGTAGGCCTGCCCAGGGCCGTGGCTGCTGTCAGAGCCCTTCCTGGCTCCCTCCTCTCTCCTGATGACACCCCACAGCAGAGCCATACTGCTGACTATGCGTGGAAGCTCTTCCAGGATGGCGTTGCGAGCATTACGCAGGTCCGCCACATCGGAGGTCGAGAGGGGCTATAAGAGGTTATGCAGAGAGGCAGAAATTTATTCACCTGGAATAAGGAGAAATGGAACTTGGTGATCATTATAATCATAGTAGTGAGGGAGCAGGAACACCTGGTTGGGAAGCAGTGAAGGGACTGGGTGCTTCTGGGTGTTCCTTACCTTCCTATTATCTAGGAGGCAATAATGAGTGATAGTGGTCAGGCCTTCCAGTAGGGTCAGGAGGTAATCTGGGGTCACAACCTTCCTCTTCACGCTGCCCCTGTTGACACACAACGGATCCTCAGGGTTCCCACATCTGGCTAACAGAGAGATCTCACAGGTCCCCTCACCAGGCACCTAAAATAGATTCCCCAGGTTGAATGGTACCCTTGCCTTGCAAGTTTTTGTGAGGCAATGTCATCTGGAGCACTAACCTGTGGGCAGACCTGTTGGCCTCGTGCTCATACTGGTGCACCAGTTCGTCCAAGTTCTTGCAGATCTGGATGACGAATGGGGTGGCGGTGACGGCGAGGGAGCGGCCCAGATAGGGCAGCGATGCGCACACCAAGCCCACCCAGTGCGGGTGCATGGTGTAGCCGTGTCGCGGCAGCAGGGCACGGGAGACAGCTGAGACGAACATGCCCTGTGCAGTGATGGGCTGGTCGGGCACATACTGCGGGGCACGGATGGATTGCTGGTACTGCTGGGCTGTCTGCCATTCGCGTGCCAGTGGGGAGGCAGCGTTGGTGGCCCCGTGCTGCTCGGTGGCTGCCTCGGGGCCCACAAGGTGCTCCAGAACCACCAGCACCCGCAGCAGTTTCAGCAGCTCCACCTGCAAGGCATGTTCTCCAGCCACATCGGGGTCACGCTCAATCAGGCATTCTTCGGACGGCCCTTCCGGGTCTCCGGCCGCGTCCTCGTCGCTGCTGTGCAGCTGACTGACGTGCATCGAGGCAGAGAGCGAGAGAAGTACATACTGCTGTACTCCGTTGGCTGACAGGAGCCGACGGATCATCTCCAGGCCGGGCTGGTCCTGAGTCCGGGCCAAGTCCACCAGCTGGCCCAGCAAGCAGGTCAGCACCTCTGTGCTCTTCACCTGGACCTGGAGGTTCCCCTGTAGGCGAGGCACATCCAAACGCAGGTATCTAGGATAGTATGAGCGTAGGAAGCGCAGGCAGAGGTTGGCCAGCAGCTCGATCAGCGGGCCCTGAGGTTGGGGCTCTGTGGACTGGGCCGGCCAGCGTCCATAGAAGCTGCGACCCTCCAGCGTCTCCTGGTGACGCAACAACAGATTGCAGACCAGAGCAAGATGAGCAGGGACTCCAGAATCAAGGGTAGTGGTAGATGTGGCTTCCACGAAGGGCCGGCCACAGGTTCGGACAAGGATCTCTAGTACGGAGAAGGCCCGGAGGATGCGGGCATGCTCGTAGGGCTGCAGGTAGAGCAGTGTGTGTCTGAAAAGCGCGCTGACAGCCTCCCGCTGTTCCTGCTGCTGCTTCAGTAGCCTTTGGTGGGCCAAGGCTGCTAGCTCCTCTTCCTCGTCCTCACTGGACAGGGACTCGGAAGCCTGGGTGTGGGTGGAGTCCATGCGCTGGAGGTACGGGGCTGTGCCAGAGGCCGAGGTGGAGGTCTCTGTGGACAGCTGCGCACCGCTAGTGTCCGCTGAGTCCGTGTGCTCACTGCTCTCCCCCTCCGCCTCCCCCAACTCCCGTCTCCACCCTTCATTTTCCATCCTGTCTTCATTCTCACCGTCCCCCTCCACTGAAAAATCTGGGACCTTCATAGTCTCTGGGATATGCTCCAATTCCGCCCACAGAGTATCGCGGTCCACCGCCATCAGCCAGGTCAGCAGCCTCTCCTCTGATAGGCTCTCCATTGCCATGACATCCGCAGAACTCCCGGAAGTATAATGCAATGAACTGCCCTTGTGGTTTACCATTCTCAGGGTTCCTGAAGAAAACAAGCATACAGACTTGTATCGGAAGCCTTGAGAAGTCCCACAGTTGTCATGCTAAGAGTCTAAATGGGGACAGCGAGTTCAGCCCTTGGTAGTTACTCACCTGTGGTCAGGTTCTCCCAGGTGCACTGAATGGAGCAGCGTTGCGTCTCAGGGTGCAGCAGCAGAAGCAGAACCGGCTCCAGGATCCGGGTGACGTCGCCAAGGGTGAGGGCACGGACCAGCCAGCTCTGCGCTGTCGTACTGACTGACCCATCCGAGCTGTTCAGGCGGCCCAAAACTACGAAGAGCGATCTGCGAAACACCAGAGTGTAGCGTCAACGAAGCAGCTCCAGCACCTGGTGCTGAGTGGGACCTCAAACAAAAACAGCCACGGGGAGGCAAAACCTGTCAAAGGAGCGGTTCAGTGACGTGGCCATGGTGGTCTGGACATCCCGGGTCAGATGCCACAGAACGGAGAACCTGCGCAGAGCTTCCAGCTGGACGGCCTGCAACAGAACCGCCCATCTCAACCTCCTGAGTACATCTACGAAGGTTGACGTATGCCGCTTGCGGTAAGGTACTCTTACCTTCTCCCTGTGCTGCAGCGCCAAGCAGATGATGTCCTCGCAGACGGAGGCGGACGGAGCCAGGCAGTGCAGCCGGTAGAAGAGCTCCACGCAGGAAACGTGCAAATCTCCTTGCTCCGAGTCCAGCTGTGCCCACAGCACCTGCGCCACACGCTTTGGGGAGAGCAAGGCTTCCTCATTTCCACAGGCAAATGAACAAGAATCCACTAAAATAGTGTTTCCCAATCTGGTCCTCGGGGTCCCACAGCCGGGAGGGAGTCAAAAATGTAGACTGTCTGGCAGGGAGCTTGGCAGGAGCAAAAACATGGACCGACTGTGGGTAACCAGGACTGGATTGGGAAATACTGCACCAGAACAAAGGTCAGATTCAAATTCCATATTTAAAATCCAGGAGGGAACTACACATGTAGCCATCAGTGGAAACAGTCAATCAACCGCCATTCGGGTTCCTGATACCTGATAGAAATCTGTGTCCTCCTCCATGGCCTTGAGGAGGGCAGGACTGACAGGTGGCACTGTCACCATCTGCAGACGTCCACTAAAGGGGTTGCTCTCTGAGTCCTTGTATCGCTGGTACTTATCTTTCATGACCAGTGCCAAGGACTGAGAGTGGCTGACCAGCTCTAGAAGCGAGGATATGGCCACATGCTGAATCTGACTGTCCTTCGAAACGCAGCACAGAGTCATCAGGGACCTCAGCCATGACGGAAGGCTACATTTATCATTGCCTGATGGGAAGAAAGGAAACTTTGTTGGTCCGACTTGATGATATTCTGGAACCTGGCTGCATACATCATCGGACTCACCGGTGTTCTGGAACGTAGCTGCGTACAGGACCTCGATCTCGTCCTCCAAGAGGTACACGGGGAATGTGCTGCACTCCAGCAGCAGGTGACAGGTGGTTCCGAAAGCCTGCCGACAGGACTCTGAAATCTCCGCTCTGTCCCGAGACAGACAGCCAGCCCCCCACTCCAGGCTGGCCCCACCCTCGCTCCCTCTCCTCTGGCGCCTCCTGGAGGACGGGAAGGCTGAGTCAGCCAGCTGCTGCAGCTTCTGCATGTTGGGCGTGAAGAGCTCTGTGAGCTTCTCTCGAAGCTGCTCGCGGCTGCTTCTCTGTCCTGCCAGGGCCTTCGGGCCTGCGGGGTCTATGCCGGTAGCCTCGCTACCTTCCTGCTGCTTCTTCTCTTCTCCCACTGAACGCAGCAGGTATCTGGGAGGACAGGTTGGGGGGAAGAGAAACTTTAGACTGATGAAAACCAAGGAGACTTGGGTTACCCTGCCATGGGTTAGCCTGTAAGGTAAAATGACATATACCTAAAGCATCAATTAAAATTCCTTACTTTTAGGTATAAAAATACAACATAATAATATCTACATATGAGAACTCTATGACCAGGTTTTTTCATCCAAAATTACTGGGTTAGACTCAGCTGTGGAGATGACATAAGTCACATCGATACCAGGTGTGTACCAGCTAAAAGAAAGAGAAAGGAGACAGAGGGTGTTTCTCAATAACGAGAACACAAAAATCGTACTTGTGGTCTTGGCAAGACTGGTCTTGCTCACTTGGGGTGCAGTAAATCATGCGATTGGTCTCGTTTGGCTAGAATACAACTGATGTATCTGGGGCAAGAATGACATCCTGGGATCTTTACCGTCCTCTGTACCTGTGTTCTTAGTATTGGAACTGGTCTTGGGCAGTGGAAGACGCCGTAAAACGGGGACACGAGAACACAAGCGCGGTCAAGTATTCATGTTGAGAAACACCCAACGTTAAAGATCTACGCAGAAGCACAACATTGTAGCACTAGGCCAGCTCATGTCTGATCTGTCCCTACCTGTTGATGAAAGAGTCCAGGATGTCCTGCATGCACCGGGCCATGTCCTCCATGCTGCCCCCCTTCCTCCACACTTTGTCCTGGGCTGGACACGCCTCTGGGGCCACCTTCTGCTGGGACAAGTGCTGTTCGGAGGTGGAGGCACTGAGGCCCAAGCCGCTGTCTTCAGAGCTCACGGTGGGCAGGGATGTGTCTCCAGGCTCCGCCTCCAGCCACGCCCCTTCATTCAGTGCGCCCAGATCTGGCTCCTCCCCTTCCTCTATGTCCCCTTCATCGACATTGTGCTCCTCACTTGCCTGATATCTCCTGTTCTCCATAGTCTGCAATAGGAAACCCAACAGTAATTTGATCTCAAGAACCAGGAGAGCATCATAACCAGATCACAGATCTAAATTGTTAATATCAAGTGTGTTAGTCAACCCCCTCATCTTAACAATTTACATAACCTGTTTATAAAACTGCATTTATTTAATAGTTTTCTTAAGGTTGAGAGTGTGAGTTAGCTCCTCCCAGCTCACTAGCTGATTAGCTAACCTTGCGAGTCTTCATCTGGGGCTTTGCCTCCATGTCCATGTAGGCCACAGGCATCCGGATTTTGCTGAGGACCATGAAGGCGGTACGCATGGCCTGGTTGAGCTCAGGCAGCGTGAATGCAGCCAGATGGGCTTGCAGCACCTGCAGGATTTTGTACAGCATCTGGGGCAAGTACTGTGTCTGAATCTCGGAGTATAGCTCCTTGGGGTAAAGCAGAGACAAAATGAGCCACTTAGATACTCTGCGTCACAGGTACTCAAACTTCTGGATCAAAAGTCCGCATCAGATTGTTGTTCAAAGTCAGAGCATTTCATGAACTTGAATGAATTAACAATAACTTTCCATATAGAGATCAATCTATAACAGAAATAGGGACCTTTTAACGCTTGGTGATCGTTCACCTCTCTGTCATGGGAGAGGAGGCAAGATTATAACGAGTTATGTATGTGCGAAGTTTGGTGTTTCAACGTTGTCTTTTTGTATTTCAAACCGCACTTAGCCTTTGCACGTTAACCATATTGGTTTATTATCGGTGCATTATCGGCTGGGTCTGGCTTAACTTGCAGTTCGGTCCACATCTGGACCAACCGCTGCCCTGTGTGGACCTCAGAAACTGACAAGGCAATCAGATACAATATGAAAATATGAATTCTGTAGGGATGCTTACAATTCAATCAGGTATTACAGGTATATTGTAGAGATACAGACAAGCCAATCAGGTAATGTGCCTCTCAGGCATAAAAACCTCACATAAAGAAACCATGAACATCCCATGAGGAAATGCATTCATCACTTCACTTGTGCATGAAGGACACAGCTGCCTACCAGTCTGACAACCTCCAGCAGGAACATAATGAGGACTGACACCTCACACACGGAGGGCGGGGCACCCCTGTCTTGTCCCGATGGTTCCACACTGCCAGGTATGAATATAAACACAGGTCATATGGAAGCCACCTAGTGGAAGGACTTTTAATAATGATTAATTTATTATTTGCATTGTCATACACTTAGTAAATAAACAGACTGTTCTTAAATGACTCTCATAGCTTGCAATGAACACAGCTAGACATTTACTAAAGGAATTCAGTACCCAGCTCAAGGGCAGAACAGAAATCAGTATCTGCTGCATTTTGGTCACACTGCCAGCTCTTTAACTGCTATGACACTAGTGTCATGATAAGCCACCTGTGGAGAATCGGTGGAGATGAAATGATGTACCTGAGACTGGCCTGAAAGTGCCTGGTCATGAAGTCCCACAGGAACTCGCCGTTCAGAGATGAAATCAGCATGCTGGCAGTCTTAATGATCTCCAATGCATTTTTGTTTTCTTTGATCTTACTGTACAGTGGAATAGAGCGCAAGGCATCCTGGGATTAAAGTCATGCTTTCATGTTTAATTCGTCTGTAGCGTGATCCAGAAACGCAGGCAAATCCTCACATTTTACCCCTGAAATTAAGCTAGTAGCAGCAGTCATTTATTACATTATAACACTCCTTAGTAACTACAAACATCACACACAGCTGTTTTTCCCAGTATCCATTGAGCATGGATTGTGCTCCATTTAACATGCCCTACCACCAGCCAATCGCTGGTGTCCATGAGTCAGGTGACACACTACATGAGAGGGGCTGCAACTCGCAGTCACTTCTGCCTTTGGTCATGATGAAAACGGTACCTGAAGAATCCTCCACCCTCACCTGGCCAGCTGGTTCTTGGACAGGCAGGACTCTAATGTGTTGTCTTCTTCCCCCAGCATGTCCCTGACGTAGGTGTACAGTGCCCGAACCACCTCCAACATCAGGGCCTCTGTCAGCTTTGGACCTGTGACAGCAAAGGTATACATGCAGAAGTACATTTTCATCCAAATCCACGTACAGTTGAGGAAGCAGGGCCAGTTAGTCCCTGGAACAATTAGGGGACAAGAGCCTTGCTGAAGGACCCCAATGGTGACATCCCCCTGCCAACTGCAGGATTTGAATCTAGGACCCTCCTACCCAGAGTATGACCTGCTATCATCCTCCCTGCTTACCAGGACAGATCAGAGTTCAGAATATTGCTCAATGTCCAGAAGGTGGTAAGTAAGTTCTATTTTTGGGCAGAAATGACCCACTGAAGGCTGTGATTCTGAACTGACGACAAAGGTACTTCAAGTTAGGTAAATATTCTACACTTACGTGTAGAATCTCATGACCCACATGTCTCTCCAATCTCACCTATCTCTGGCTTGTCCAGCAAGCTGATGATGATGCGGAAAGGCCTGAGAAACACCATCACGTTTTCTGGATCCACCTCGGCGTTCTTCAGTTTGAGGATGCTAATCAAGGCCTGTGTGGACAACGTCGCGAACCATTCCCAAAGCCACCCAGTCCAGTAGCACATTAGCACACACACAGTAATACACCTGCGCATAACCAGCACAACGTGATTATTATGATAATAAACACTAATCAGGAACCCGGCTGATGATAGTAAAACTGACCTCCAGCAGCAGCTCCTTGGAATAGTGCTCAAAGTAGAAGGTCATGTGCTCCTCTAGCGTGGCAGAGAGGTTGGGGTCTGCGGCTACCATGCTTCCTTTGGAGTCAGTGCCTGTGGCAGCAGAACACACTCAAATGCATGAGCACACAAACAACGTGAGCCTCAGACACACCTACGTTCGCTGAGCTTGTAGATTACCCTGCAGCCAGGCGTAAAGTCGTCTGTTCAGTGACATGTCCCTCCTGAGCAGGGCCATCAAGGCGGAGCTTACGAGGGAAATGACTTCATCGTGAGTTAAAGGGATGCTGGCTTCTGCTGGGTCCTGGGGAACAAGAGACAAAACAGAACTACTGATCAGGACCTTGAATAAAGTTCAAGAATGTGCTTATCTTATTTTACAAATATCTGGTTTTTATTGCTTTTTCAGTATAACTTTCTATTCCTTATTATTATTATATATTTGTATATTGTTGCTTTTTCTGTTTTATTTTTTTATTGCTACATTTATGTTTATTATGGCGGAGTTGGTCAAATTGTAAGCTGTAGCCTGCATGTGACAAAAATCCTTCAAAATAAAAGAACCCTTACAAAGTTACAAAACTCAATGTTTAATATATCCCATTTAACCCACTCTTATAAAGAGAAATAAAATGATTAAGTGCAAAACAATATAAAACATCAAATCAAAAAACACAGACCAGACATGTGCAGAAGGGGAAGAAGAAGAGGAGGATCTCCAACACATTCCTTTGTACCAGCAGGTTGGAGTCCTGCAGGGAGAGACAGATGGACTTCATCTGTGGAAGAGAGAGAGAGAGATGCTCAGGGACATTTAATCAGACCACGGACACGCCATGATCTCCCACAGACATACATAAAAAGAGGACATAGGAATCGATATTATCTTAATATTAATGTACAATTCAACATAAATGAGTAAAAGCAAAACCTGTAAGATGTCATATTCAATGTACTTTCAATCTAGTCACATTTACAAAGCAGTTTACTACATGGCCAGAAGTATCTGAATACCGGCTTGTCCAACGTCTCATTCCAAAACCAAAGGGTATTAATATGAGGTTGGCTGGCCCATTGTTGCTATAATAGCCTCTGCACTTCTGGGAAGGCTTTCCATTAGAAGTTGGAATATTGCTGATGGGATCTGCTGCCATTCAAGTCGGGTATTGGTGTTGGATAATCAGGTTTGACCTTCACAATCACTTCACCTGTGGTTGAGAAGAAAAGCTCTTGATGCTGTTGCCATTGCTGGCTGAGAGATGTAGCTCAGGGATAGGACCACACTTCATTTGGGTTTAAGCCTCAGTGCCTGTGATCACATGGTCACTGGTTTGAGCACCTGGCCTTGGCGGTGGAAAGGCACCCTATGATAGTCACTAACTTCTTTTGTTCAAAATGTAAGCAACCAAAGATAAAGCCCATTTAATCTGGGGTATGTTAAATCCGCCTTAAATCCGAAGTCATCCGGCTAAACAAGAAATCTTGCCCTTTGAAACGGGTGCCTGGTATTGCTAAATGGCTTTCTGACTTGCTCTACTGGAACGTGGTTAACTCGGGTGTGACATCATTCCCAACTCCGACTTCCGACCTTCAAGGCAAATGAAATACTACAACAATAACAGCTATTCATCCTCTACTCTTTTGTCGTTGACCGCAGAGTTGTGAAACTCCACGCTGCCACCTACTGGAAATACGTAATGAATTATCTTGTGCATACGCAGTCGACCTGCGCGTGGGCTGCGCTACACGTGCATGGCTGCAGTTGTCCGCAGCCAAGCCCCAATGACGAAAATGACGTCACGTCCCCTCATCCGCAACCAAAAGTGCACACAGGAAAGTGAAGTCTGAACTGGCTTTAAATTAGGCTAGTCCTCTAATTAACCCACATACTTATATGGCCATTTAATGTAACATTTAACACAGTAGGTCTCACAAATTAATTAGACTCCCCTGCCCAGACATGCACACATCCACGCATAAACACTCACCACGAGTCCATGGTTAGTGCCCAGCATGTGTCTCTGTTTCCGGCCCGGGGCCATCCTGTCGAAGTGCGTGACGATGAAATGGGAAGCAGGCAGACGCACCAGGGGGGTCACCAGCATGCTGCCCCACAGTGCCCCATACAGCACCTGTGGCCCCACCAGGGCGCACAGCTTCAGCAGCAGGGTATCTGTCCTGTGCTCAAGACAATCACGTCAGTACAGGGATCAGTGGTGAACAACTATACACTGGGAACTGGGGCAAAAATAGACCATGCCCACCCCCCCTTTCCAAATTCACTTCTAGGGCCTGCCTATACATAGTTGCAGATATCGTACCCAAATATCATACCCATCATGCACTGCAATAGTTAGCAAATTCCACAAACATGCTTTTTCATTAAATACATGCCTCAAAAACATAGTTTGACTAAAAAAACATTACAAACTATTTCATTTCAAAATTGTTTTAAGTACCGTATTAAATATTTTTTTTGTTATGACTTCCACCATAATGAGATTGTATACATGAAAATGAGAGACATAAAAGTAGCATGTCATGAATAAACACAGTTTGCATGACAACAACACCTTAATCTTCACAGATGTTTTACACACATGTGAGATTTGTAGTCGGAGGGGGGGCCCAGGCCCAGGCCCACCCCCACCTACCACTTCACCCCCGACAGGGATTTCAATGTGTAACAGCATCTAGGAGTATGTACACCTATGTGTGTCTGTGATACCCGAACAGACGGACACGGCGTACCTGTCATACACCTCCAGCCCCTCCTCTAGGCCGGGCAGCAGGCCGGTTACGAAGGCCTGCAGGCTGGGTAAGAGTGCGTGCTGAAGGGGCAGGTAGTAGCGCTCATATAGAGCTAGAAGAACCGGCTTTACAGACATGGCTGCATGGCCCAGGAGCGGGAAGAGTCCAGAGCTGTGGGAGACAGAGGCTGGTCAGGCATCTCCACACACCGGCAATCATGCATGTCATGTCATGACCAAAGCAGCTTACAAGCCTGCTGTTCGGGGCTCATTTACGTCTGCATTTACATTTAACACATTTAGTGGACGCTTTTGTCCAAAGTGATGTACAAGTCATGCAAAAAAGCACATCGAAAACACAATTGCTGCCAAGGAATCAACTAGGCGGAGAGCTTTCAATGAATGCCCAGGTACAAGTGTAAGTAATGGAGAAGCTAGAGCTACACAACAACTTCTAACAAAGCAAGAACCTAATAAGACTATTCAAGGACCAGAAGTGTAACATAAGAACATTCCAGGAATGTGAAGTGGCATCAGGCTAAATAAATTCATGAAACAAATGGGTCTTGAGGCGGTTCTTGAAGGTGGTTAAGGAGTTTGATGACCAGACATTCACTACTAGTCAAAAGTTTTTACCACCATTTATTCCGTAAACAGCAGATTTTTCTTGTTAAGTATTTAAAAGTTGAATGAACAACCATAAATGAAAATACAAGTCAAATAAAACAAGTTTTCCTTATAACATCGAAATAGCATGTAACAGTGCACGTCTGACACCCAATTAACTGGTTGTGTGGTGATGGCAGAGTCAGATTCTAGGCTGTCCTTTAACTTTAAATGCACCAGTTAACCGTTTCATCCCATGAAACAGAGCAGTATTTAATGTCCCTTTTAGAAAGAATGCCTCAACTTTGCTTTGCTGTTATAACTAATAGAGGAGGTTACTTTGATGAATCAAAGATATGACATTTTCTTTCTAATAGAGGTCCTCAAATGGTGAACATACTGTAAATGTATTTGTTAGCAAAGAATATTGAGTGTATTTCTAGTAAATGTTAAGTGAGTAACATGCAAAAGCAGGAAATCTCATTGTGTGCCAAAACTTTTGACTGGTAGTGTTGTTTGGCAGTTTGTCCCACCATCGGGGAACCACACAAGAGAATCGTGTGGATAGTCTGAATTGCCTGGCTCAACCCAGGCCTCCAGCACACACACCTCAAAACAACACAGACCATGCTACCTGTATATGAAGAGGTCCTTTGCAAGCCATTTGGTGCCGATGATCTTGAAGATGACCTCATAGGTCTCCAGGGCTTTGAGGTGCACGCCACTGGGCAGGGCGGGATGGAGACACTGCGCCAGACGCTTGCCAATTATCAATCGCCGCGGAAGCAAAGAGTATTTTAGGTTACTCTGGAGTGCCTGAGCCAGAAGCGGGGAGGAGAAGTATACATCAGCAGATTTATGGGATGAAGGAACGAGCTTATCAAGAAAGGAAATGGAGTGAGGTCACGAAGCAGCCTACCTTAATGAGCTTGCCCAGGGAGGAGATAAGATCCGCCCATTCGCTGGAGGACTCGAAATTGCGAAGGGCCTTCTCAATGACAGCCGAGTAACTCCGGTATCGGTAGTCATTCTGCAGCTCCTGTTCTTCTGGGTCCATGGTGCTTTAGTGGAGACCTGGCATACTCAGCATCTGTGAAAGGCTGAGGACACAGGAGACTGCGGGTCAGACTGACAGCAGATGTGGTACCGCATCGGTACTGCATGTGAAGCGCTTCAGCTATTATACTTGAACCTTACGTCCTCTGACCTTTCAGTTATCATGCACACAAAACAATGACTTCATTCTTTCTTACTGGATCACAAATCACAAAGCACCCCTTTTTAAATAGTCACAGCAGTCACATTTTAGCTCTCAATGACTCAAAACAAAATTGAAACAAATCCAGGATCTGAAACACATCTGAGAGAAACTATTTATAGGTCGGATCCTTTCACTGTAAATAAAACTTTAAAATACCGCTGTGATGACAAATGAGGAAAATAACTATAAACTATACTATACAAGCTGAGTATTGACTCACACTACTACCCAGACTCCATTTCTGTGTGCATCAGTGTAATGAAAAGTGAGAGAATCCATATGAATAACAATAGAAAAGCTGAATATTGACTGAATTTTGTATTTGTGAGAGCCCACTACAGGGGGCTATCAAACTTGTATTACCTAAATTTCTGAGTAGCCAGTCCATTCTGCAATATGCAAGCTACTGTCTGCTCAGTGAACATGGTATTTCCCTCACTGAACCTTAAATGAGTTGGACAATCAATGTCCAAACTCAGGAGTGACACACTGCATGCTAGATCATCTCATTTGTACTCAGTTTCTTCTGATCAACCAGTCCCGTGTAACTAACTTCACCGTAAGCTGCGGGGTAACATCTATATAGCAAATCAGCTGGCCAGTTAGGTCGGACTGCACCTCAGGGCCACACAACAGCATTTGGAAGAGTTAAAGAGCAAAGAGGAACTGTGGACTAGCTAAGGAACCCCAATCCCCATATGGAAGAGAAGACGCTATGGCAACCATGCTGATCAACACAGGGATTGGAGGCTAACATTATCAAAAGGTCACGTGACCCGTGCAACAGCAGACCAAGCAGGAAGGCAAACTGCAGAGCAGTGTGGACTGTCACATGTGCCTCACTGACATGTTTAGCAAAAGTAGTGACCAGTGAGTTCCAGTGAGAAGCCTTTTGACCACTCCTGCTGCAAACACCTCACCAGCTATGAGGATCGATAGGAGGTGTAGGGTAAGGCTGTGAAGAATGTGTCTGTGTACTTAGAGGGTGGGTGGCTATGACCCACGTGTGGGCTCACCAAGGCTGAATGAAACCTGAGAGTTTTACTGCTGTCTGTGAAAGATGGCTGACACCAGTTAGAAGAAGGAAGATTAAAACCCTTAACTGAGAAAGAACAAAAATGAAGGAACAGAAAGAGAAGCAAATTTGAGGCATTCTTTCTACAAGAGACATTAAATACTGCTCTGTTTCATGGGATGAAACAGTTAACTAGTGCATTTAAAGTCAAAGGACAGCCTAGAATCTGACTCTGCCATCACCACACAACCAGTTAATAGGATGTCAGACATGCACTGTTACATACTCTTTCCATGTTATAAAGGAAACTTGTTTTATTTGACTTATTTTTTCAGTTATAGTTGTTCATTTAACCTCCCAAAGCTTAACAAGAAATAAAAAAATCAGCAGTTTATGAAATAAATGGAAAAGTGGTAATAACCTGTGGTGTGCAAAAAATTTTAACAGGTAGTGTACATATTTCTGTAATGTGGGTATTTGCTGTATTGCCAAAAACATAAACACATGTAAGAATTTGTTTCATTAAACAGAGTGAATTCCCCAGGTTTTTATTCAACAATATTGCCAGGCATGGAGACACTAATAGCAAGCTAGGCCGTTTCTTAGGATATAGCTCTATGACCACTTATCAAGACCCAAATCCATTTTGTGTTCATTTCGTTACTACATTATCTGTCTGCTGGCTAGCTTCCCAAGTAACTCCATTACCCCTGAAGCCCTTGTCATCCATGCCTCATATTTTGCCCTTTCCTTTCCTGCCTCATGAACACAGACACTAAAGGGCCTGAGAAAGCAGGAAACATACAGTATATTTGGAGATTTGGGAACTGCCAAGATTCTAAGATGCTACACAAGGAAGGCGATGCCAGGTTAAAACAGACAGTTCCAGAAACTGAGTTTATTTAGAATACGCATTTTGTTCACTCTCTGTTTAGCTATAACACTTGGGGATATCTGTCATTTGATATGACTTAAGTCGCAGGTTATCTATATCAGTCCAGTTTCACACAGCATAATAACTGACCCCAAAAACACCTCTCTAGACATCCATATCTATCCACAACACATCTTTTCTCTTTTAATTATCTGTGTTAACTTTGTTTCAGTGTCTGGTACTGATCTAGTTTATGAAAACAACGGATAGGGCTTATGTGTGAATATATATTGGTTAGATAGGTACACCACGAGGAATTACAAACTGTAAATGAAACGTCGCACTTGTATCACTGACACCCAGTTTCCAATAATCCAGCTCCGTGTGATGTCTCATTCAGAGCCCCTGAGGACCTTTGCAAACCGACGGTTGTTACTGCAATGCAGGCTGGTGTGCCTCATTTCAACAATTCCCTGCAACCTCATATCTTACACAAACCCTTTGTGCTATTACACATACATGCAGGCCAAAATGTCCACAAAAACATCACCAAATGAACATATACTGTATAAAAGCGTAGCTCCGTGCTGATTCTTTCTGGATTATCGATGTGCTACCTATTTTACTGCCTATTTTAAAAGGACAGCTACGGGATTTGGTGCTCACGTCATATTACCGCTAATGAGCTTTCAGGGCATCCAGCACAAAAAGGTGGCACAGCAAAGATACCTTAATGGGACGGAAAAGCGCTTTAATCTCCCTTACCGCACAAAGCCACTCTTCATGGGGTGTTGTTCCCCGCTGTCCGTTAAGGGTGTCGACGCTGGAAAAAAATACCGGTACCGAATGAGAAAACCTTCCCACCGATTTAAACTGCACAATGAAGCAGGACTGTCACCAAAATAAGCATTGTCGGAGGCCAGGTCGTCGGATGGAACTTGGGCTAAGCTGGGAAAGATGGACCGCAATCCTACGCTCAGCTGACAGTACGCAGACGGGATGCTTCCTGGGGACACCCACGGTGTGATCAAGGGGTGAGAGCTGGTTTGTTTTCCCCTCCTCCCCCCCTCAACGAGCCATAAATGAAAAGAGATTGGATGTTCTACATTCTCTAAACGTTAAATATTATTATTAAAAATTGGTATTTTCAGTATTGAAGAAAAACGCGCACACAAAAATAGTTACATGAAGACACACCCCCATACACGCATTGGTTAGCTCCCGGATCTGCATTGTTTGCCAGCCTCCTCGCTGTCAAACACCTCTGCCGACCGAGACTCGCCTACATCCACAATGACAAACTGGTTTCGCTTTAGGCACCATTAATTCTCTGCATGAAACTGCGGAAGCGGTCAGGACGGTGCTTGTAATATAAATGCAACGTGGTATAACTACGAATTTAATTTTATATTCTCCGATTCAATCATCAGCGCTAATTAGCAATTTCATAAAAATGTGTAAATCGCATATTCTGTGATTCTGTGGTGTACTTTGTAAAGCTATCATCAATTATGTACTTAGGAATTTCACTGTATTTTTATTATACATTATGCAACTTCCCGTATCCTTCTATGGCCCCGTGACCCAGACCAGGAAAAGTGATTCGAAAACTGATGCATAGGAGACTTTTATTTATAATTTTTACAAATACAGGAAAATAGCAATTCTTTAGTTGACACATATCCCATCTTGCTCTACAATGAGATGCACAAATACAGGCGAGAGCAAAGCACTTCTGGAGCAGTTTTTAGGGTTAAGAACTTTGCTCAAGGGTCTAACAGTGACACTCCAAGTCTACAAAGCCACACACATCCCCCAAATCATTAACGGGGAGTACAAACATTTAGTACCTCTGACAATATGACTTTAAACTCAAATGTAAAAAAGTATTTCCTACTCAGTTTTATTTCCTCAAAGTTTAAATTGTGACAAAGTTGGCAGTTCATAAGAAACATGAAAAGTTATCACAGTTAACCAACTTTCCTAATAAATATTTCTTAGAATACATTTCTAAATCACCCTGTCAGTAGTTTTTGATTAGCATAAATTAACTAATCATCAATCAAATTAATTAACCAGTAGTTGATACAAACACAATAATGTGTAAATCAGATATAAATTGCACTACCAAGCTGGAGTGATGACTGGGGAGGTACTTATGTCCCAGAGGCAGCTCCACTTCCTACCACACCTGCACCTGCTTTTCAGACACAAACTGGCCCTGTGGCTCCTCAGCTCCTGCTGGTAACAGAGCAAGGTAGACGGGCGTGATAGCGCCCTCATCTGGAGACTTGGTGGCATTGGGTCCTGCCATATCGGTCCTCACCCAGCCGGGGCAGCAGGCATTGAGCAGGATCCCATCTGTGGGCCGGTCCCGACGCAGCTGCCGAGCGTGGATCCTGGAGAGCACGGTGACGCCAATTTTGGACGCACCGTAAGCCGTCTCAGGCCAGCCGTTCTTCGTGTGCACGTTCGCCTGGGCCTCCCGCACAAAGCGCTGCATGAGCGCCACCAACTCATCCTCTGTGATGTCATCACTGCGGAAACGGGCCTGAAGTTGAGGGCTGCAGCGGTTCAGGGCGACAGAGCTCATCACACTGGACACATTCACCACTCTGCCTGTGGGCAAACGGCACCTTCAATGTCTCGCAGCTTAACTGGTTGATTAAAGTCCTTATTTGGTTTTATAGACAATGAGTTACTATTATCTGGAGAGTAAAAACAGAACTTTAACTGAGTCGCCGAATGAAAACAATATTCACACATTTAAAACGCAGACTATTCTGTTTATTTGCGAAATGACTATTTGACACAATAAAACAAAACCTCACAGGACCTCACAGACACCAAGCTCATGACCACTGCCTGCCTATCTTACCTCCTGGTTTGATGATGGGGAGAAACTCGTTACAAAAATCTCTGGTGGCAAAGAAGTTGGTTCTGAGGGTCACTTCAGCTTGGATGCCAAAGGGTGTTCTGTCAGCCACTTGGAGAGAAGTAAGTTGACTTCAGTTACAAAGGCACCATTAACCTGACAAATGTATTTCCCATTACAATAATTTCTACCGCAAAGAAGAACATAATTAATGGATAGGTGGCAAAGTTCCTGTACTATTGTACTCGGACATCCCACCTCTTCCGTCAATTGACAGTAGATCCCTGGCACCAAATAATGATGTGCAATGTCCTGGAAATGTATCCACTTACGCAGGGGTGTTCATCTACCCCTCTAAGGTCGACAACTTTTACCGCTCTCGCAGCGCAACACACACCCCCTCCGCGTCAACAACTTTCATTGTGCCCCCCTCCCGGTTCTGTCTCATCCACACCCCTGAAATCAATATATATAAGATGTAAGGTCTATTGTGCTGATCGTGCACGTATGAAAACGCCTGTTTGGTTACTTTTGAAAGCTATTCCTGCATTGTTGATTAGCACGTCCAAGCCTCCGTATTTTTCCTTTAGGAAATCCCGTGCAACACGCACGCTCGCTGAGTCTGTGATGTCCAGCTGATGGAACAGGGGGTGTAGCCCCTCCGCCTTCAGGCTCTCCACCGCCGCTGTGCCTCGGCTCACATCCCGGGCGGTCAGATACACGTCCCCAGGGAACTGCTTGCACATTGCCCGTACCACCGCAAGGCCTATACCTTTGTTGGAGCCGGTGACAAATGCAACTTTGGGCACAGACATTCCTGTTGGGAAACAAGCATAAGAAGATGTCTTCAGTATTTACGTTTGCGTTTCGTAACAATGTCAAAATGCACCCCACTTCAAGCATTATGTTTATTACTACTTACTGTTGGAGGACTCACTCAATATGTTTTGGAGCCGCTTGTGACTGAGACGCTCTTCGTTTGTTTACGCCCCCTTTGCTCAAGATCAAACTGCGCATGAGCGGAAGCGGCGCCACACAACCCGCAGCACATAGTGGGGTGGGCGGGGCGACGAGGAGCCCGGAGTACGTGTTGGAGTGCGAAAGATTGATTCCGAACTGCATGTACACGTGGTGGTGGAAGCAACGACGTAGATTTGAGTAAAGTAGGTAGGGACATGTCTTCAGTACCGTGTGTGTTTAGGGGGGCGGGGGATTCCGAGCTGATTTGGTCCCTTGCAATGCTGAAACCAAACCTACGCCTTGGGTGAAATTCACAGATTTAGGTATTAATAGATGAAAACAGCTGTCTGATAGACGTGCAGACACGTTGTTTTCCGCGTGTATCGAACCCATGAGGAACCGGACGGGGAGACGCGCTAGGAGGAAGCGGAGAAGGCTGAAGTGCGGGCAGGATCCCACCCGAGCAGGTGAATCCGGTAACAGATTTCCGTCTTCTCTTTCATGTATAACCGTATCGATTGCTGCATGCTGTTTTAACCTCTCCAGTGAGCTTGTGTCATAAATCTCAGTACGTGGAACTGAGGAGATGGCTTAAGGAGCGTGGATTCTCTTCCAGATCCCTGGTTCCTGCGCTATTCTCAGGTGGGCGTCCTTCTCAACAGACACGACGTCTGCGCCGCATTCTGAATTACAATGTTTTCCCCATTCACTACTCCCCCAGATACTGGAAGAGGGCTGATGACTATGAAGCCTGTTCAGGTAATCGACATATCTCTTAGTTCTGTTTGGACTGGATAATTTAAAGAGACTGTATCGAATGTTACAGTGTCGTTTTGTCCCCTGAATTTCCAGGCTGGTGATGTACTTATCTCCTTGCCCGAGACGTGTCTTTTAACCACCACGACTGTTCTCAGTAGCTCTATTGGTGAATACATCAGAAGGTAACTTGCAATTGGGGGATTCCCTCAGTAGATGGCAGTGTTGAGCAGTTAAGAAACTGGTCTTCTACTGATATGGGGTGAGTTTCCCGAAGCCTTCTTAACGCTACGTCGTTCGTTAGTTCTATCTTTTAACACAGAACTTAAGAACGACGTAGCGTTAAGAACGCTTCGGGAAACACACCCATGGTTGTTTCAAGGGTTTTATTTGTCATCCGCAAAATATAGTCATACTATAACTTGCAGTGAAATGTAAGTTGTATGTATGTTAAATGATTAAATTATATTAGCTGTTACTGGGGGTAAATATTGCATTCTGCATGCTTCCAAACATCGTCACTCCGCCCTGGAATCACAAGGTGTGTCTGTCCCTACTGCCTCCTACAGGTGGAAACCACCTCTCTCCCCACTTCTGGCCATCTGTGTGTTTCTCATCTCTGAGAGGCATTTGGGCTCGCAGTCACGGTGGAAACCCTACATCGACGTCCTGCCCAAATCATACACGTGTCCTGCCTACTTCTCAGACAGCGTCGTCAGCCTGCTGCCTGGTGTTCTCAGGAAGAAGGCCTTGAATCAGAGGGATGCAGTTCTGGAGATGCACTGCTCTTCACGGGGTTTTTTCCACACCCTCCAGCCCCTCTTTGCACAGCCTGTGGAGGACATATTCACCTGCGATGCCATTCGCTGGGCATGGTGCACGGTCAACTCCCGAACCGTGTATGTGCAGCGGTGCCAGAGTCCCTTCCTCTCCGGGGATCCCGATGTGTACGCAATGGCTCCGTACCTCGACTTACTTAATCATAGTCCTGTTGTTCAGGTAAATTCTGATGAATCACACACACACCTACTACACTACACCTACACAACTATTTCAACACCTTAGCATTTAGTAGATGAGGATTTACATTTAACTCATGTATCCAAAGCAGGGGAAAAGTTACAATATATATGTGCTCATTGGGATCTGAACCCACAACCTTTGTGTTGTTAGCACAGTGCTATATTGTTGAGCTGCAAGATTCAATCCAAAGTGGCAGTTTTTTTTAAGACATTCAAGCAGCTACATATTTCACTGAAGGGGATGTACCAAACTGGAAAGGGATGCAGCTGACTGGAACTGGTTTCTATCTGGTGTCAGCCTCCCTCTGTCCTTTTTGCCTCAAGGTGGAGGCCGGGTTCAATCAAGCGACAAGCTGTTATGAAATCCGCAGTACACTGGGCTGCAAGAGATTCACTCAAGCCTTCATCTGCTATGGTGCCCATGACAGCCAGCGCCTCCTGCTGGAGTATGGGTTTGTGGCGCCAAACAACCCTCACCGTGTGGTCTACGTAGACCCAGGTGAGATGAGGTGTCCAAGGGAACTGGGTGGACCTGCAGAATGTTTTTTTTTATATATATATAAACAGTTGAAAGCCCAGAAAACAGATGTGTTGTGTACTATGTGCTAGGCATCTAAGATTATGTTACTGCTCTGAAAGTTAGCATTATTTAAAAATGACCTAAACGTGGGCTGATATATAACCTGGTGTTTAGACCTCCTGCAGAAGTTCATCACTGGGACGGACAAACAGTTTTCACATAAACTGCTTTACCTGAAGGATCATCACTTTCTGGAGTGAGTGTTTCTGTTATCCGTAATGTTTCAAATGTTTCTGGATCAGACTCTGCCCTGCACACTCTCTAACAAATGTCTGTCCTTTCCCTGTCCTGCAGAAACCTGACCTTTGGGGTGGAAGGCCCATCCTGGAAGTTAATGACAACGCTTCGACTGCTGTCCCTGGGACCAGAGCAATAGTACGAGGTTCCACATGGACGATGTCCAGTTTCTGAAGCTGTTGTTTTGATGTCCCGTAATGTGGCGTTTACGTGGCCTCTGTCTCGGTCTGTTTGCTGTCCTGTAGTGCATCCTGGAAGACTGTCCTCTTGGGGGCAGCGGTGAGTCAAGATTGTGAGGAAAGGAGCGTCCATCTGGCCAGGATCTTATGCCAGCACCTCATGGAGGAGAACGCAGATGCTCTTGAGAGGGTGGGGTTCCTGCACATTCCAGGAGGGTGCTAAAGTAATAGTGGGCAATTGAATTCCGATTATACCAGTGTGGTACTCAGAAGTACTGATATTTAAGTATTTTCTAAGCTGTCTTTTGAATGGAATAACACATGTTCTGAGGGTTTCTGAGGTGATTCTCTGCGTTTCAGCTTTCCCTCATGAAGGTGGATGCAGATCTCTCTCTCACAGAGCAGCTGTCTGTGGTGGAAAGCCTCAGACGTGAGGAGCAGAAGATTCTAGGATATTCATTCGAAGTTCTTCGGGATATTCATAGTTAGTCTGGATGTAGCTACTCCCATCTGAACATCCATCCTACAATCACTTATCTTGGTCATGGTTGTGGGGGGCACCTGGATATCTCTGGCAGTACAGAATCACCTCCTGTGATAAGCAGCTGTGGACTGTGTGGCTTTTCACGCTGGACTAATTTCAGCCCTACAGACTATTCATGGGAATCATTGGAGTTTAGTAATCTGCAGCTTGATGGACAGGCAGCTATTGTCACACCTGTTGCTGTCCTAAGACGAATTTGCCTCACGCAAGGGAATTTTGATCCTGCAGGAAGAGAGTGAGAGGACTTCCTGGGGAAACAGCTGCAACACTGCGGACTTCGAGTCCATCCGTCCTCCACTGCTTCTCCCATGACACATCTGGGCATGAAATTCATGGCCAAACACACCACCAAAACCTGTTATCCTCCATGCAAAATGTATTTAAATTGAAATTGATAGGGGGGGAGAGTCAATGCCCTTCATTTCATCCTATGAACAGAAACATCCCTTTACACTGGTTTGCAGGCACAGACCAGCACAGACACATGATTGAAGGTAACAGTGTTTTCTCCATATTGTAGTTCAACCCATTTTACCTCAGCTGATGGAAAAAGTGATACTTCTGAAGATACCTCACTCAAAATGTGAAGTAGGAACACCCAAGATGGCAGCGATTGTGCTCCGAATAGGAATATGACAATGTTCTGAAAGAAATAGTTTTCTGTATTGGCCAGATCTGTGCCAAAATAATGTTATCTGCAAAATGAGAAATCCTAGTTTGTTTCACACTTATCCTAGTGTACAATAAAGGATAAGAAAATAGGAATTTTATTTAAAAAGTCAGTCACCAACACGTACACTGGAAAATTAAGAATTTTAAACCAATAACCACAAACAGTCACCATGTTTTATCCAGATGATAAAATCATACTTAAATGGAGCCGGCTTTATTAATCATTATGCTGCCTGCTTTCTATGAGGTAAGCTTGTCAACAGCACCCCTACTTGTCTGTGGTACGGTCCAGCCTCACGGTGCAGTTCTGCCATAGAGGCATATCTTCAGAACTGAATCACCACCTTCTTTCTGGCTTGCTTAGTCTGCACCATATCCATGGAAACAGCAGCCTCATACCAGGGCACCGGCTCGTCCAGCTGTGGCCTATACACACACACAAAGTTGGTCTTCCTATCTAAATGGGGACCATTCATTCATTTCTATGGAAAAAACCCTAATCCCAATCACGACACCCTTAACCACTACCCATCCCTAACCTTAACCATAAGTAACCAACCCAAATACAAGACTTCACATTTTTACTTTTTTGATTGCATTCAGATTTTTATAAAACAGGTTATCCAAATGAGGACCTCAAAAGATGTCCCCAAAAATAGGGAAATTTCAGGTTTTACTGCACTTTGGGGACAATTTGGTCTTCAAATGTGATCTATGCAAACCCACACACACACATTGTTAGCTGATCCCCCTCACACTCCCAGTCAAAATGTAGAATATGTAACCTTTACAGAGAGACTAAAGGGGCCGCAGTGAGTGTGAAATAAGCATCAGGAAGGATGTGGAGACCCAGAGAGCAGTCTGAGCCGCACATCCCCAAAAGCTGAATAAAAAGCACATCACCTGAGAGTCCCGGCTGCCAGCTTCTCCACCATGTCTCTCAGGATGTCTGATTGGCTGTTAAGGTCACCACCTATTAGGCAGCTTAGGCTTCTAAACCCCTAAAGAAAAGGCCTGAGTGGGACTTTGGACACAAGCAGGTCCAGCTCATGGTTCCTGGACGCCTGCACACATAAGGGCGTCAGTCACCACGCTCAGGATACGGAGGTACCGCCCCTGACGGGCCCGGGATGCCCCCCAGACCTCCTCATTCAGGAAGGACACTGAGGCTCCCCTCAGGAAGAGGCTGCGGCTGTCTGGGGGGTCCAGCTGGGGGAGGGGGGCACAGCAACGACGCATACGGACATAAGTTTCACACGTGAGCACTGAATTTGACAAGCCTCGAGGGGTATTTTCCTACTAGAACTCCACCCTACCTGCAGATTACGCTCTGTGGTGACCCAGTGACCTCCGACCCCAAGAAGTGAGATGACATCATGCTTGTGCGGGAGTAAGCTTTGGCCCACAGAGTCCTCTTCGTATAGCCTCACTGTCAGAGTGACACAGTAGGCAGTTCAAGATGTGTCAGATGAAGGGGGGTGTGGGGTAGGGAGAGTTATGAATGTGTACAAGCATTCGCACCTCCTGCATCAATGACCATGTCGACTCCCAGGCCTCCTGTCTCCTCCAGACAAGCCTCCACAAGGTCCACTTTTGGGTCCCAGGTGCTGATGATCCGAGCTGAGGACAGCAACACGTTATTCATACAAGACGAGTATGAATGACGACCCCCCCCCCCCCAGACTCTCAGCAGTCCCATTACAGGGATCTTCAGTACAGGGATAGTCAGAGGTGGAAGTTCAGGTCCAGCAAATACAAATCCAGATTAAGGTTTTGTGTCAAGCAACCAGTTGAGTACTCTGTGATTGTGACTCTTTATATTCAACTGGTTGGATCGAAAGCCTTGATCTGGATTTGTAATTTCTAGACCTGAACTTTCCACCTCTGGTTATAGTTTATAGCCATGTGATATCACAGTCTACTCTGGGATTTTCTTTCCTTCAGACTGACATGCTGCTTTCACTTTGCTGACAACAATCAGCCACGTGAAACCACTTTGGGTGTCTGCTTGTTTACACCTGCTCATTCATGACAAAGGTCCCCACACCAGACACACAAGACCCGAAAAAAGCCCAAAAAGGCAGAATCAAGCTGAGCGAACGGAAAGCCTCCAAGCCCTGCCTGCCTGAGATGGCAGACGAGGGCATTTAAACTCCTGACCAGGTTCTGGAGGGAGAAACAAGCAAACAGATGGCAGGCAATCAGGGAAGCAGCACCACACCCAGGGACTGGCCACGCTCACCTAGGAGAGACTCTTGGACTCCTGGGCATGTGGCAGACAGCAGAGCACAGAGAGTTAGTCAGTGAGAAGAACAGAGAGAAAATACTGTGCAAAACATAAACCCAGAGGCCTGACAGCAAGGGAAATCACTTACACAGTACATAGTGAATTTCTACAGAAGCTTACTAATCAACCTTTAATGTAGTACATACTGTATGCGTGAGAACAGTATGCATGCGCTCGGACAAATTGAAGTCACCATCTTGCATATTAGATGACAGGTCGCCTCACCCATACTGGGCCGGAGCTTCTCCAGGAGCCGCTGATCCTCCAAGGACAGAGCAGTAGCTAACACTTTCACCCCATGGTAGTGAGCGACCTGGATGGTCATCATTCCAAACGGCTGCAAAAGAAAGCCACACACGAGGAGGAGGAGGGGAAAGGAGGATAAGCAAAGGTCACCATCTTTCCAAACAGGAGAACGGGGAGAAGAAGTGCTCATATAGTTACAGGGTGGGTACGTACACTAGCGCCATCCATCACTAAAACGCTGTGCCCCGCGGCCACCCGGCCCAGCGTGTGCAGGGCTGTGTAGGCCCGCAGGCCGTCCTGGATCCCACCAGCAGCCTCCACATAGGTCACCTTCTCTGGCTTCTGCACTGCAAAGAGTCACCGACCATACAAAGAGTTACACTTAGTAACCCAGGCATGTCAGTCTGCATGCTCGGTGTCCCCTGCCTGGCCTACCGAGGAGGTGCTCGTCCATCAGAACCATGTCACACAGGCCAGACAGCTCAGCATCCAGAGGCAGAATCCCTGTTTGGACACAAGTTCAGTCACTGCTCAGTAGCACTTGGTCCACACACTTGGTAGTTTGGTTATTGTAACATCAGTTTAGATACGTAAACAATACAAGAGGCAGAGTTGGGACTTTATGTCCCTTGCAAGGTCACATAAACTCCCAATGTCTGACTGAAGGTTTCCATGCTGATGTTACAGTCCACGTAATTCCCCTACTTCACTACAGCGAGTATACATCTGCAGACATCTGCACCCCGGCTTGATATGCTTACCCACAACTTCATCGTCAGGCTGGAAAAATGTGACCTTCGGCCCAACTGTGGAAAAACACGGAGGAGAAAAATCAAACACAAATTGGGACTGATTTCATCACTTTTGTGTATTTCTGTGGTTTATGGTTCACAGCGGCCTGCTCTCTCTTTTTTTAATCACACTTAGGGACACTGACCCAGGGAAACACTGACAGCACAAGTGCCAGGGTGTCATGAGACGCAGAAAGACCTACCGCACACACATTTTGCACAAAACAGAACCTGAGATGGAGACAGAACCGCTCTGTTCGAAGGTAACAACCACATTTCCAATAAAACACTTTGTAAGATACATCAAACTACTTTTCTGACTGTAGGGAGCATGGCGCATGATTTCTTTTTACTCACAGAGGACATTGTCACTCACTGACCTTGGAGCACAATTCCAGCGATCTCCCTGCCCACTGGCAACAAGTCCCGCCGAAGCTTCAGATCATCCAAAAACTGCCCAGAACAAAAGTATGCAAAAGAAAGCAGGAGTTTGGATGCAGAGGGTGGGTAGAATGGCATACTCTATGCTCCTCTTTGCCTGGAGCACAGACATGCTGAGACGGTGCCGCCTGATTCTCTGGGCCTCCTGTGACGCCCTAACTGTATACTTATGTTCATAACGGGCATACGTAACTTCCACTTCGTTTGACTGATTACGACAGGCAACACAAAAGCTTCTTTTTATTTCATTTGAAATGGCAAATTATAAGCTCCTGCTCAAGCCGCTGTCCTAGACTGGCCCACATGCGGGGTATCTTCTGTCTCATAAGCAACTTACCCCCGTGTCCACTGGGCTCAGAGCGCAGGCTTTCACTTGAACCTTCACCTGATGACTTTCTGGAGAAACGGGAACGCTCTGCAAGGGAAAGGGACACAGACGGGTTACTTTTTAACCGAACAAGTACACATGACCGAGGGTTTGCAGGTGCCGTAATGAATATTCCGGATAGATGTCCAAAACGGGTCAGCTTGTTTCCCTTTGAAAGCTGTCAGGTACCTTCTCCTGGATGAGAAACTTGAGCTCCCCGCTTCCCTCTCTCAGCTGGCCGTACAGACCTTTCATGCTGGGGGAGGAAGCACAGCTCCAAGGGCTGCGGAGAGGAAAATGCCGTACATAATGCACTCAAATGACAGGCCATCGGTCATCATAAACCTGTCTGCGATATAGCGCCTGGCTGTCGGCCTACGGTTAAGCCAGAAAGCCGTCGGGAAGAAGCAGTACAGGACACAATAGTGCCGATTATTAGAAAATTAGAAGCAAGCTTACCCGATGCAAAAATGCTCTGTTTGTAAAACGGATAAAAATGAAAGCACGTCTCCTCCCTGCGGCTGTCACACATACAGAACTTGCTTATTGGACCTTTGAGTTCCGTATTTTCATTCAATACAGTATTTTCCTCTATTTTTCGCTTCGCCTTTACAGGGTGGATCTGCTTGTTGTCCAATTGCAGAGCCGCTTTGAGACGCACTACTGGGAATTCATTGCTGCTATTTGCTAAAAGTAACGTCAATCACCTCCATTTGTAGACCGGCGAGTGCGAGAGCCGTCTATTGAGATTCATTGGCTGGTGAACTTGTCAATCTAGGTTTCGGGGCGTGTCTACGTGCGTGCAGGGTGCGTCTTCCTTTGGTTGCGTAGCAGTACGGCGGCTCCAAAGGAGAGGGTGCCAAAGAAAGGAAAATCTCAAATTCTCCCTCGGTTGCAGACATTATTCCGCCTCTTCCACGTCTGATTTTTCTTTAACAAGGAAGCAGCTTGCCATGGATCGTTAGCGATGAGGTGAGCTGGCGAGCTTTATTCTCCGCGTTACGGGGTGGGATCACTGGAGCCGCAGATGCGGGGTGACAAGCGAGGTGACCCCGCTGGAGATCCCTGTCGACGTCCGACTTACCGACACATCTACGTGCTTTAGTCTCTATTTTGCGACCTACCGGGCCGTCTTGGCTAGGCTGACACAGGCGAGCGGGCTGCACGGCTGTCTGACGGGCTATAGCCGGTGTTTCCGTGCTGTTTTGAGGCCGATTATTGGGGGGGAGATGGCAGTTTAGGGGCGAAGCCGGCCCCGTTCCCGCTTCGGGACTGGCTGCAATGTTTCCGAAATATTTGTATTGCTGTTTGTCTGGTACATCCACAGTGCCATGGGGTGTGATTTGGAGCTGACAGTTCTGTTTATCGTTCACCACGGGTGGGGAAGCTGTACCGGTGTGATTGGGATGCATGTCCGATGGGTGTGGTAAATGTATGGTGGGTAGGGTATGTGTAAGGTGGTGGGTGTGGAAAATGTATAGTGGGGAAGGGTAACTGTACGATGGGGGTGGGGTAACTACCCTGGGATGGGGTAACTGTATGGTGCGGGCGGAGTCATTGTGTTCCTGTTATCTAGGTGTGTGGTCTTGTAAACAATTTCTGCAGTATATTCTGAAAAGGGATCGTTTTCTCTCTCTTTCTGGCATAATGACCATTTACTGTACTCTTACTGTCTTTAGTAAGAATCTGTGTGAAACAGCGTAATCGGTTAATCAGCTGTCCTCACACCACATAACTTGTATGCCTATGCTTTGACGGCTGCATCGCAGAGAATTTGCATCCCAGCTGATTTATGGTTTTTCCCCAGATGTTTTACTTGGAATAGATCCTTTCACATTTGTAGAATAGCCATAAAATGAAATTTCACAGCATATTCTGGTCATAACTCAATGAACCTACTGTCTCTCTGAAGCAGTTTGGTGCTCAACGTTTAGGATTTTCTGTTGTAGCACATGTGAAACAGACGTGATATTGAAACATTCACATTACTTGCTCAAAAGTTTTCAGTACCACACAGGGTCAAATGATTCAGTGCAAGGCCTTTTCGCTCAGGTAGGATTTACTGTTCGATTTGGTAATATTTGAAGTACTGTTCAGCTATATCCTTATTTATCTGTTTCTAACTTTTTTTCATTTGTCACTAACATCCCCTGGCATCTATAACCAGTAGCAGTCTGTGAATACAGGGTTTGCGTTTTTTTCCGTTGTGGTGAAATACAGTGCATTTGCTTATTTAAGTGTACTGTGGTCGCAAATTTATATGACATTGTGTAAACTGGGGTAGATTATTCAGGGACAAAGATCATAGTCAGGCTGCAGCCTTGTTAGTGAAACTCCAGTAAGAACTGCCCGGCTGGATACTTGCTTGTGTTTTATATGCATTGCACTGCTTTCTGTGAAATATCAGCAGTCAATGAGGTATTCAGGTTGGCCGTGTCTTGTGGACGTAATTGCTGTTTCTGAATCCTCAGACGGTAGTCTGGGAGAGGGGCAAGTAGGCTGTGGAATCTATGGGCTGTTATTGTGGTGCACATAACAGGACTCTGTCTGCCTTTCTCTTCTGTTGCGCGAGTTTCCCCATTCTCCCCTTGTTAGAACCCCAGAGGGACAGCTTTGTGTTTATCAGACAGCCTGACGTCCCCTTACACAGAGTTCTGATTTCTGTGAGATGTTTGAGTTTCAAACCTGAATGGCTAACAGTTTTAAATAAATCGTTATAATCACAGGTTTATTTAGACAACAAAGAAACAAACTTGATGTCGACTGAACGTTTTTGAATTAGATTATTTGGTTTCACTGATGGACATCAGTGAAAAGCTAGTTTGAGTGACTGAGCTTTTTGTTTGGATGGTCTCTGTTGGCAATTGTACTCTACTGTTGATGGATTTTTGGAGTGATGTCGTCTTTTAAGATGGCATAAATTGTGACTTCTGGATTGAAAGTCTTTCTTGTTTTGCTTGCATCTTCTTGTGACACCTTCCTGTAGCACCTCTCTGGGGATTCTGCAATCAAATGACGTCTAGAATACTGTTTCTCCCCATGTCAGGGCTTTTGAGCTGTCCATAGTCGCTATCTCCCCCTGCCGGTGTGATGTGAAAGCATCCATCTTGGAAGACTGTGGGATCAGAGGTTCTGACATCCTTTTCCCTTAACTTTCTCTTCCTAGCATTTACAAGTACTTGAAAAAGGGAAGAGGATCCCAATGACCTCAACATTGAAGGCGAAGAAACGTTTTTGCCACATTCTGGCATTTGTGGAGTCATCTAGCCAGAGCTGAAATATTTCACTGTAAGAGAGAAACACTGGCTTATCTGAGTGGCCCTGACTTAATGCCTCATCCTCAGAGAGTGGAAAACACTTTGACCTCATAACCGTGGTGGTCCCTGTGGTCAACCAACTTCCTTGCACTGGCCCTTGATGCTGTTGTTGCAGTTGTGTAGTAAGCGATGCAGCTGGTCTGTGACAGGAGGGTAGAAACTGAGAACGCTCAAGTGCTAAATGACTCTTGTATCGTGTAATTAATGCATAGTGTACAAGAGCGTGCCTGTGTGTGCTTGAGTGAGAGTGAGCAGCAAAGGTGTAGTATTCCCATGATGTAGGTCTAGGTTTAGGGTTTCACACACACAGACGGCTCTCATGAATACTGGTGCTGAGTAGGTCAGCACTTCCATTCATCTAATGGTTTTTACACACTGATAGCACGTCTGCACTCCAGTGTTTGTTCCCTGTGGCCAATGTGTGGACACATTTCCAGAAAGGGTCAACCATTGGGTTTGGGCCATGTTTTACTTTGGAATTTTTGCTGTTCTGACTTGAGTACTTTGTGGCCCTTATGGGAAACTCAGTCTGATCTGGAAATTCTCAGGCCTTCCTCAGTAAGGCATGCCGGGGCTGAAGTCCTGATCCCAGTTGACAAGCACAGCCTCTCCAGTGTAATGGCAAATGTGTCTTTGCCATCATACTGATCCTTTCTGATAAATACTGGGACCAGACTGATTTCTGGTGGGATCTGAGGAGAGACCTTATTTCCATGTTTATCTATGCTAACCAGGCATTGTGGTTCTGTGTTGCAAAGGATCTAATCTGCAGATGTGCTGTCTGCCTTCATGATAGATGGTTGAGTTTGTGCAAGTAGCATATGGAGGCTCGAGTTGGGATTACTACGGTTAAGCTTTTCTCATCCTTTGTATTTTTGTCTTAGACACATTTTGGCATGAGAGTCATCAAACTTGTAGACTTGCTGTGCTCTACAGATTCTTGAAGGTTGTAGAATAAGTCTCCATGAACATGTGATACTAGAAAGATCGGGTTTGGAACCTCCAGATGATCCTATGGTTCTCAGTCACTTCTGTGGTGCTGTTTATATAATCTCTCCATGTATGTAAATTGTTGCTGATGTGTTTAAACCAAAACTCAACGCTTCACCTTAGTGCCCTGTAGTATACAGGTCTAATTGGACTTGATTGTTTGTTTCTTTGCTGTTTTTCTGATCTCGGGTGTGGGGCTGGAACCTGGATAATGTGTCAAACGTGGGTTGTCATGGGGACATACTAATAATTCATTCCACCTTAGGAGAAATGGAGAGTGCCAAAGCTGCTCTTTTCCTGTCACATTAGACATGAAGTTCCTTTTGTACTGGAGGGCAAATGGCCTTGGGGGACTCAGGGACTTCCTTTGTCTTTGCTTGTTCATTCATGCTTTTGTAGCTAGGAACCCAGAAATTTTGTTTGGGAGGTTGCTTCTCTAATTTTGGATGCCATAATTTCAGCCCAGTGCAGCCTCAGTTTTGAAGAGCTGGGACTTTATCCTGAACCTCTCACGGTGAGTTATGTATCTTTCCCAACCTGGCCCATGAATATTTATGTGAACTGGTTTATGGATATTGATATAGCCTAGCAGTTTGGCCAGGCAGTGCAGAAATTCCTATTCTAAACATCATGGAGAGCAGATGGTGAAGTTTCAGCCTCCACTTGACAGTCCAGCATGGCAGCTGCTTCAGGCAGGTTACAGCCGGTATTTGGGGGTGGAAGGGCTGTCTTTCAAGTGGGTGATTGACTCAGTGTGCTGACACTGTGATGGGTTAGGCTACCTGTGCTGTATGTGATTGATTCTGTGTACTGTCATGGTGATGGTTCATCTCTCCTGACTGCGATTGGTCCTGAGTAGCCTTTGCTTAAGGAGGCAGTCTAGCTGGAACATGCAAACACCATGGTGCTGCCATTCTGTGGGGCCCGGGGGCTGGAAGTCATTTAAATGACTGGAGGCATGTGGGCGGTTGCTGCTCGGATAGTGGGTGGTCCTTGCACAGGTGTGAACATGTTCCCTCCCACATAGTCCTTATCTTGCGTTCGATTATCTCTCGGAAGTCAGAAATTCCGAGGTGAGTGACATCATGCCCGATAATCTCCCGTTCAAGTTACACACATCTCGGAACAAACATTGCATTATATTTTACCAGATTTGGAGTGAGAGAATTTTTTTCCAAGAGATAAACAAAAAACATGAACTAGTCAAACCACATTTATATAATATTGTAGTAGATTCATAGCGATATTATTTTTTCGAGAGGCAAACAAACTACATTCAAACAAAAGACACTCATATGTCTGGTAAAAATCTGATATTGCATGCTAGGATACTGTTTACGGTCATGATATGGTATTCTCTTAATCGAACACGTGCAATTACATTTATAACTATTAATATTTATAAAATAAAATTACTGTGTAAGCTGCCATGTTGAAATGACGTCACAGGGGAAACTCGGACAACAAAATTTTGTCCGACATCAATGTCATAAAAGAGGCGCGTTTCCGACGGGAAGTGACTTTTTTTGTTACGTTTCGTGACATTTTCATCCGAGTTCCGACTCTGAGACTGATATTCGGATGCAGGATTATATGTCCAGCAGTTGTCATGGGTCTTTCCCTTGAATTTCCGGTTTCATCATGGGGGAAACTTGATTTTGTTCCAGTTAAACGTCCTTGCGTGGCATGTTGTGTGTGTCATACTTTTACTGTGAGCTATCCCTTTCACTAGGTGATTGTCTGAAGTTGGCGCCCCCCGTGGAAAGTGGGTGGCTGGAATTCTACCACGCATGTGTGGGCAGCACCTTGCTGTAGGGTGGTGGGGGGGAAAAAACCTTGGCGTTGTGTCGAGTCCATAGGGCTGAACAGCTCTTCCTGAGAAATAGACAGTGACCCACGGCTGGGTGGTGCTGGGTTGCAGGAGAATGATGGCTGAAACATCTGGGGTGTGTGTATGGGTGTGTGCATACTGGAAGTTATGCCAGACTGGATTTCCTAATTGCTTGATGATTTGTGAATGGAATTAGATTAAAAACAAATCCCATACTCCTTCTACTCCGTCTGGTTTTTTTTTTGCTCTGCTCTTTTAGTGGAATGAAGGGCAGTTTTCAGCTTCAGGTGAACAGGTTCTGGCTCATGTTGGAGGTCTTTGAATCTCGCTCCTTAAACTCAGGGCTTGCTACTGGTCATTGTTTGCAGGGAGGTCCTAGGAGCCGGATAAGCGCATGACAGAAGGGAGTTTCTCCCACCGGATGTCACCGCTCAGCTTTCTTCCTTCTCATTTCAGGAGTCTGCGTCTGGGGCCTAGGTGACCGACACACATGGCTCAGTTTCCAACAGCTTTCGGAGGTGAGTAGACGGCGGGTATCTTGCCCCTGCTTGAACATGTTTGGTATGCAGCGGGTGACTCACAACCCCCAAAGCACAACCAGTGATGCGGTACCGTATGAATATGATTCTCATCATTTTGTCACATTTTCCACAAACAGTCCAACAGGTTTGACTTGGCTGATCACGTGATTAATGGGTGTGTCCTAATTTCAAAATTCAAACAATTCAAGGTGTCGCGATTAATTTCTAAGGAACATGGAACACTGGACATAGTCAGGCTCCTGCAGACATTAAGTCTGCCAAACATGGTGTGTTGCTTTGTCGTTGTGTGCAGTTGTGTGTCTTTGGGCATTGGCCCATCTTCTGTTGAGAGGCAGCTTATTGGATGTGGGGAATGTCACATGACAGTGGGCTGTTTTTATGATGTTATAAATGCTATTTGCATCTTCGTGGGGGACACCTCCCCATAATTCGTACAGCCGTGGCGGTGTTTGTGGATGTAAAATGAAACCAGTGCACTGCCATGAATAGTGCCTTTTGCCTTCCAAACCGTCTCTTCTTTCAACTCATATTTTCACTCAGGGGGTGCGGATGCCTGGGTCATCACTGTGGAGGAGCGGGCCAAACACGACCAGCAGTTCCACAGCCTGTCACCCAGTCCTGCGGGCTTCATCACTGGTCAGTCTGGGAAGGGGAATTCTGTAATGGGAATTCCACATGGAATAAGAGCACCGAGCAGGACAAGCGATTTACTGAGGTTGCCGTCCTTCACTATTCTTCCAGGTGACCAGGCTAAGAACTTCTTCCTGCAATCCGGCCTGCCCCCACCAGTTCTGGCGCAGATTTGGTAGGTGATATGGGAAGGGTTCTACACATAGATACTCCTTACAACAAAACTTAGCCTAAGGAAGGTTATCTATTTACTATGCCTAAGGGAACTCCCTGTTAAAGTACTACCAAGTTAACATTGCAGTTCATGTTTTCATATATTCAGGACAAAATTCCCACTGGGAATACTTTGGGTTCCCTTTCACAACTTGGCCTGGGCTGGTAGACACGTGCCCAGTACAGGCCTCCTTTTACAGACTGGATGGTCACGTACCCCTGTGTTTGGGTCTGCTTCCATTGAACAGATGACTGTCTCGATTTAATGTATTGTCTGTGTAAACTGTAATCTGCCAGTTGTCCTACATGGGCACCTAGTTACCGAAATCGTGCTTCTTTGAGATTTTTGTATGTTGTGGTCTCAGTAAGTAAGTAAAAATTGTTTATATAGTGTCTTTCTCAGGCAAGGGTCACAAAGTGCTGTACAGAAAGAAAACCCAGACAATGTCATAGATAAAGCAAAGTCAACCAAAGGCCTTCCTAAAGAGGGAGGTCTTTAGCAGGGGTTTCTGGTCCTGGAGAGCCACTGTCCAGTAGGTTTTGAATCCTGCCTGGCTTCTGATGAGCCACACCTGTTCTCAGGTAAATACCAGGAGCAGCAGTGGCTCATTGGAAGCCAGGTAGAATAGAAAATTTACTGGATAGTAACTCTCTGGGACTGGAGTTGAAAACCCCTGGTCTTGAGCTTACATTTAAACATTTGACTGAGTCTACCGAACTTAATGCCAGTGGGAGATTGTTCCATAGTCTGGGAGCCATAGACTGAAAGGTGTGATCCCAATGTGTCCTCAGCCTGGTGTGTGGGATAGCAAGACGACCAAACTGGACAAGGTTCTGTAGATGAATATAGGAATTTGAAATTGGATTTTGAATTCAACCGGGAGCCAATGCAAAGAAGCTGAGATGGAAGTAATGTGGGTCTACTTATGAGAGCGTGTTTAAAGTTTGGCAGCAGCATTTTTTATGGTCTGAAGGCGAGCTGAGGAACCAGATTTAGACAAGCAGGGAAAAAGAAAGTTACTGTAGTCTAAACGTGATGAAGTAAATGCATGTATAAGCACTTCCAACGCAGCTCTTGAGAAAAATAATCTCAAGTTAGATTTCTCAAATGAAAAAAGCAGTAGTGACTAAGAGACCTGGCATGAGCATCAAAACTCATAGACTGATCAAAAGCAATACCTAAATTACATAGGGATGCCTGGGAGGATGTAGAGAAAGCTTTTGACTAATTGCTGTAAGGGGGGCAAGGACTAAAACCTCACTTTTCTCAGCAGTTAGTTTCAGTCCACTAGAGAAAACAACATATGAAGGTGTTGAGGCTTTAAAGAGCTGGAGAGTTGGGTGTCATCAGCATAGAAATAAGAAATACCATTGAAAGAACTAAATACTTGCAATGACGCATGCAATAATAGAAGTATGTATAGTGAGAAAAGGATGGGCCCCAAAACAGATCCCTGGGGCACCCCATAAGTCAGAGAAGCACTAGCCAATGAAAGCTCACCCACACAAAACTCATATCAGCTAGAAAAGAAGAGAACCAGAGCAGACCCAAGCCAGAGATCCCTACTGAGTGATTTAATGTACTTAAAAGAATCTCATGATAAACAGTATCCAAAGCCGAACTAAAATCAAGCAGCAGTAGTACAGAGCGTTCACTGGCATCTGCAGCCCTCAGTAAATCATTAGACACTTTAAGGGCTGTTTCAGTAGAATGATGCTTTCGAAAACCTGACTGGAAGGGATATAGGATGTTATGCTTCTCAAGGAAAATAGTCCGCTGCTGCGCAACAACCTTTTTTAAAGAAAAGAATTTAGAGAGAAATGGGAGTTTACAAATGGACCTATAATTCTTAGGGAGTGAAGGATCAAGGCTGGATTTTTTTTCAATGAAGGATGTACAATGGCATGTTTGTAATACATAGCGACACATCCAGAGAAGAAAGAGAGATTAACTACAGATATATGGCTGGGACCAAGGAGGCAGAGGACACTGAGAAATACAGACTGCAGTCTCATGTCTCTGCTTGCCTTTGACCAGGACTCTGGCAGACATGAACAATGACGGGAAGATGGACATCCATGAGTTCTCCATCGCGATGAAGCTGATCAAGCTGAAACTGCAGGGCCACAACTTGCCCCTATCTCTGCCCCCTGCCATGAAGCTGCCCCCTTACGGTAAGCCGATCCCAACACATGGCCGGGTAACTTGCTTAGCCAGACCCTTGTGTAACAGCTGCTTCTCACTCTGTCCTCTGTAGGGATACCAGGTGTGCCCACGATGGCAGGTATCCCAGGGGTGCCAGCCGTCCCCCTCGCCCCGCTCTCCGGACTGGGCATGTCCCCCCCTCTCGTGTCATCAATTCCCGCACCCGCAGCGCCAATAGCCAATGGCACCCCTGCTATGATCCAGCCCCTACCTGGCTTCACACACTCAGGTGCGCTCTGTCCTGTCCCCTAACCTCCACGACCCCTCCACCCCCCATAAATGACTAAATTCAGTTGTGCTTTCGCCATCCAGCCGCTGCACTAAACCGAAGCTCCTCCGTCAGCCGCCCCAGCGCCAAGCTCCAGAAGGGGCTGTCTCTGGAGTCTGCCAGGTGGGTGCCCGGGCATGCTCCTTACCTCCTGAATCCAAGAGCTAGGCTTCGGACGCCCGTGCTCTGCTGTTGGTACCCGGCATGGCCACTTACACAGGTCTAGTTGCTTCCTTCCATGATCCATTGAAATAGCTGGGGGAGGGGATTAAGCTTTCTGCCCCTCACAGCCCTTTAGTGAGAAAGAGGCAGTGTGGTGCCAGGTTTGGGGTCAGGGGGAGACCCGTTTTTGGGGGAGACCCGTTTTTGGGGGAGACCCGTTTTTGGGGGAGACCCGTTTTTGGGGGAGACCAGTTTTTGGGGGAGACCTGTTTTTGGGGTTACCTGTCCTGTCCTACGTCAGTGGAGTTCTGTGGATTTTAATAAGGACATCAAATAGATAATATAGATAGATAAAATATCTGAAAATATCTTTTTACTAGTAGGTTTTAAACATTGCCTAAAGAGCGATCCAATAATCGTGGTCATATAACCAGGATATAACTTATTATTAGTATAATTTGTTGGGTTTTTGTAGACTCGCATTCCTTGCGTATCTTTCATTTTTGTGTATGTCCTGCCCTGGTCGTCTAACTTTGTGTTTTTTGGGGTGGGAAGCATGCCAGTGAAAATGGGAGAATGCAAATTAGAAAATAAGAACGAAATACCAGTTTGAGCCCCCAGTCTTTAAAAGGCTGTTACCCGAGACCGGCGCCGTGGATGCGTGTGAAATTGGCAACTCCTGAAAGGTCTTTTTATTCTGCACAACTTGCCCTGTACTTCTCGGTTGGGGGAAAAAGTCTTCGTTTCAATTTTAAATCAAGGGACAGTTCAACCCGCAACCTACACCAGCTTTATATATACATATATATTTATATAATGTGAATATGACTTGTGGGGGGTACAGAGGTAGTTCTTTGAGCTAGTAATCACACAAAGCCAGGAGATTTCCATAGCCCTAAAAAAACAACATTTCTTATGCTGTGTTTGTTTGCCTGTGGTAGCCTCATGGCGTTTGTGTTTCTTCCAATCGCAGTGGCCCGACAGCGACCCCTACAGACTGGGCTGTGTCACAGTCCTCGCGACTGAAGTACCGCCAGCTTTTTAACAGCCATGACAAAATGATGTGTGGCCATCTGACAGGTGGGCGCCGCTTGTGTGAGCTTCACCCTCCCCATGTGTTGTTTTATAAATTCTTCTTCTGCAGCAATTAAAAAAAAAAAAAAGATTCTGCATGCAGAATATGCTCTGCGCATGTTTTCATAACGCTGTTTGCACACCAGCTGAATCTGGTTCTGCTGAAGAGACTCGATCTTCTGTCAGCTATGGTCTTAACCTGTGGCCTCTTTAGAAAGGCTTCTGTCAGTGGGAGTTTGGACCCTACTGATGCCGTGCAAGATGCTGCTAGGTCACTATAACAACCCACAGTGTGGATTACATCATCCTGTAACTGGACCATGTTAATTCACAAACTTTAGAACAGGGGTCTCCTGAAGAGCTATTATCCAGTAGGTTTTCGGTCCTAAATACCAGTAAGAGGTATGGGTTCTCAGAAGCCAAGTAGGTTAGAAAACTTACTGGACAGTACAGCTCCAGGACTAGAATTGGAGATCTCTGCTTTAGAAGCTCAGTGACCAGTTAAGCTCACTGTAAGTGATGTTCATTTGAAGCTGGCGGGTCCACGGCATGGGGTTCGACGGTGTGCTGAAGCCAATTCGCTCCACTCTGTAATCTCCCTCACGGTCTGTGACTTCCTTTTCAGGACCTCAAGCGCGAACCATCCTGATGCAGAGCAGTTTACCCCAAGCGCAGCTGGCTTCGATATGGTGAGGTGGAGAATTGCCGCCGTTTTAAGCGTGGTTGAAAGTTACCAGCATCCTGTCTGTTTGCTAACTGCAAGCACAAGGTGTGCTCTGAGGTTAAAGACCTCCCTTTGGATCATGATTCTGTAGGAACCTTTCGGACATTGACCAGGACGGAAAACTGACGGCAGAGGAGTTCATCCTGGCCATGCATTTGATTGACATGGCCATGTCAGGGCTGCCCCTTCCTCTGGTGCTGCCGCCGGACTTAATCCCGCCCACCTTTCGGTACGTGAGTGTGGCTGCCCGCTTCAAGGGCCTTTGTGGCCGTTTCTCCAGCCCATCACCGGGAGTTAATAGAGGTGCTGTTTTGAACCCCTTCCAGGAGAGGGCGCTCTGGCAGCGGGATCTCGGTAACCAGTGTGCAAAGTGCCGAACAGCGTGGGGCTGAGGAGCCAGAAGAGGAGGAGCAGCAGGGCACGGAGAAGAAGCTGCCAGGTCAGGGGTCAGAGGTCGTGTGGGTGTGGTTGTCACCTCTAGCTCATGTAGCCCTGTGATGGTTTGATGGTCGCATTTCTGAACGATGGGTGTTGCACGTCAAAATGAACCTTCGTCTTCATTAATCCTGTCCGTCTCCAGTAACGTTTGAGGACAAGAAGCGGGAGAACTTTGAGCGCGGGAGCCTGGAGCTGGAGAAGCGTCGGCAGGCCCTGCTGGAGCAACAGCGCAAGGAGCAGGAGCGCCTGGCCGCTCTGGAGCGGCAGGAGCAGGAGCGGAAGGAGCGCGAGCGGCTGGAGCAGGAACGGCGGCGGCAGCAAGAGCTGGAGAAGCAGCTGGAGAAGCAGAGGGAGCTGGAGAGGCAGCGGGAGGAAGAGAGGCGGAAAGAGATGGAGAGGAGGGAGGTGAGTGAGTGCCCGGCGCATGGAAGGGGTGTGGGTGCATGGTTTCCCTGACGACCGCGACGACCCCCCCCCCCCCATCCCAGGCAGCCAAGCGGGAACAGGAGCGCCAGCGGCAGCTGGAGTGGGAGCGAGCTCGCAGGCAGGAGCTGCTGACGCACCGAAACCGGCAGCAAGAGGACATGGTCCTTCTCAAAGCCAGGAAGAAGACGTTGGAGTTTGAGCTGGAAGCACTGGTAGGTCTGCGCGGCTGTCAGTGGGGGAAGACAAACCCGAGAGTGTGATCCGGGGCCTGTAAACTGCCAGGCGCTAAAGCCTGGAGCACACCAAGCCAAATTTTGGCCGCTGGAAGCCATAGGGCCATGAATGCCGAAGACTGCCCGTTGTGGCGGTGTGTACGGCGCAGTTAGTCATTGCTGTCTTGGCCGATCGAGCATCTTCAATCACTGCTGGAGGTAACTCAGGTCTCTGATGGGGCTGTATGCCTCTCGTCGTGCTGGTGTGTTCCAGTTTAAATTTTCACCACGGATGGGAGCCGACCATTTGAATGTCGTTGTTGGTGCTACAGTCGCCCAGCCTGGTTTTTTTTCTTTTCCCCCTGGACTGTTATGGTTTTTTTTTGCAGCCGAGCATGTGGTTGGGTGAGTCGTTTATCTTTGTGGAAACATGACGGTCACTTGCCGTTTGTCCGCCAGAACGACAAGAAGCAGCAGCTGGAGGGGAAACTGCAGGACATCCGCTTCCGCCTGTCTGCCCAGAGGCATGAGATCGAGAGCACGAACAAGACCCGCGAGCTGCGCATCGCTGAGATCACGCACCTTCAACGCCAGCTCCAGGTACGGCCACTGCTCCCCGGTCTGGTCCCGGGCCGACGTGGGGCCGATGCGGACCCTCCCCTCATGCTTTCGTCCCATGGTACAGGAGTCTCAGCAGTGGCTGAGTCAGCTGATCCCCGAGAAGCAAAGCCTGAATGACCAGCTGAAGCAGGTGCAGCAGAACAGCCTCCACAGTAAGTGGCGTAGTGCCCAGGGCCTCTCTCTGTCGCCGCCCCACTGGACGAGTTGAGCGCTCGCGTTCACACTTCCGGTTCCGTCTTCAGGGGACACCCTGGCGAGTCTGCGAAAAGCCCTGGATGCGAAGGAGTCCACGCGGCAGCAGCTGAAGAGCCAGCTGGACGTGGTGGAGAAGGAGACGAGGGCCAAGATGCAGGAGATGGACGCCTTCAACACTCAGCTGAAGGTGGGGGCACGTGGTCTCATTCAGAGGCGCATATGGGGGGGACATCCAGCCGGGCCCCTCTGTCAGCTCCGTGCTGTTCTGATCCTGGGGGGGGGGGGGGTACTTTGGATGGATGAGGGGGGGAACCAGAGTACAGAGGAGGACATTAGAGGGCGCTACAGGCTTCTCTGGGGTTTGTACTATACACACACACACACACACACACACACACTACAGATACACTGTACAGGGTGTGTCAGGGCTCGCTGTCCTACCTCTCGTCTTTTCTCCTATGTTTTACTCTATTTTTGCTGCCCCCCCTCCCACCACCCCACCCCGATGTCTATGGCCTGGGCGTCTTCCAGGCCCTCGGCCTTTTCTATGAAGTAAACACGGCACGCATTGAAGGCCTGCATCTGGAGCTGCTGCAGCAGGACCATAGGGGGAGCCAGGTAGTCACCAACGGCCCTTCCTGGGCCACTGGGTGTGCTGCTCACTGCTGCCCCTGCTGGATGCTGCAGATTAGTGCACCTTTGCCGCTAGTGATTAATTCCTCAGCTAAGTTGCCGCAAGGCAGACTGAATTTGGAGTTGCTGTACTCACACACTGGGGTTCGTACTCACACTGCCTGCCTCGCTATGGATGGATAAAGGATTCTCTGTAAGTGTCAGCTGCTGTGAGGCTGGAGAGGGAGGGACCGTGTTCAGGACACTGGAGGCCTGATGTTCATTGAGTGCAGTGGCAGAGCAGCATGTGCCGCTAATGTTTTGTCTGACTTAAGACTGACGATAGCTGCAGGCTGTTGAGATTTGACACAGCGCCCCCTGTCTTTTTGCAGTATGAAGGCCTGATGGAGGAGGCACTGGTGTCTTGCCGCCCCTCCTGGCTCCGTTTTGCAGGTGTTTCCCACTCTTCTTGATTGTATCCCCCCCCCCCCTAAGGCTCATTCAGAGCTACTGCTGACCCTCTGCTTGGATTCCTGGAGGGCAGCTGTGAAAGGCAGGCTCCCTCCAAACCAGCAGGTGGCGCTCTGTTAAGCCATGCTAGTCGTGACATAGCAGGCTTGCAGTCTGCCACAGGTTACCCGTCTGCCCTGGCTACAGAGCTGTGTCATTTTCCGAGACGTGGGACAGATGCTGCAGGATATAGTTAGGAATGAAAATCTGAAAAGAAAAAAAAAAAAAACATAAAAAATTAACAATATTAAGAGTCAGAGGGGAGCTTGTATGAATCATGAATGAGCTTAGAATAATGTCTGGAGACGAAGCAAAAAGCACAATCCTTATCCATACACTGAGGGAG
The DNA here is from genome assembly GCF_048594095.1 of Paramormyrops kingsleyae. Taxonomy (NCBI): domain Eukaryota; kingdom Metazoa; phylum Chordata; class Actinopteri; order Osteoglossiformes; family Mormyridae; genus Paramormyrops; species Paramormyrops kingsleyae. The sequence goes on along the minus strand of NC_132797.1, from coordinate 71,465,457 downwards.
CTATTCATTTGGAATAAAGACCCAGATTTATGTGTCTGGTTTTGTGCTGAGTGGAGCTCAGTTTTGAGCCCAAATGCGTGGATCGCATGGGTCTATCAGAGGATGCCAGTGAGTGAATCTGGCCCCGTCTCAGAATGCAGGAGACGTTCATCGTGGATCTAACCCGAAGCCGTCGGCTTTAAAAGCTTCACCAAAAGGGCTGAATTGCTGGCAGGCAGCGTGAAGCTGTGGACGCTCATTAGAGAACCTTATGCGAAGAGAAATGTTTTGATTGCTTCTGGGATTACATCAAATACGTCAGTGAATTTGGCTGGATAATGTGGCTGTGGGGGGGGTGGGAGTGTTAAATATATAAAGATGTTCTGTGTCCTTCAGAGCGTTTGCTAGATTGGGAAATGAGAAGGAAAAAGGAATCTGATTGCGATTGCACAAGCAGCCAGAAGGATGTAATGAGATAGTAAGATGCCAAGCAGCTGGTACCTAGAGGGCAATTTAGATGGCAGGGCATGGACTGAAACATGAGAGAGGGGGTGATTGTGCCAGGGAAATGGTGTTTGGTTTGATTTGCATGTTATTCTGAACTGGGTGGTCTGGCCTGACGGGGCCTGTTTCAGTGTATGTGTGATGTGAACTAACAACCACTGTCTCTGGTTCTTGCTCAATGTCTGCTTGCTCACAGGACTAAGGGTCACCCCTGGCTACCCGGGAATGTCATAATACGCCGTTTCCCATCATCGAGTGTGTTGTGTAATCACGACATTCTAATGTCGCCCCGTAACAAAGACTGAGTGTTAACGATGCGCGGGCTTGCTGCCGCTGCGGATCCTCACGCCGTCGCTGCCGTCCTCGCCTTCCCGAACAGCGCCCCCTGTTGTCCTGTGCAGATGGGGCCAGAAACCCTCGCCGTGGTCCTGCCCACGCTCCTGTAGGGTGACTGCATGACTCCATGGGGAATTTCTGTCTCTCGACAGGGAGCGACGTCATTTCCAGAATCCAACACGGATGGTTTACAGGCGCAGAACTGACTGCCGAGACTAGGTATTGTTTATAGGGTGACACAATAGCCCTCACATCACCCCCCCCCCTTGCCTTCCTCACCACCATGCCTAGGAGCTGAGGGAGGTGCACTGCAGTCAGCAGAGGCAGGTGGACCTGGATCCAGAGGTCCAGCAGAAGGAACAGACCGAGGGGAAGCTTAAGGATGGGGAGGCGGAGAAGGACGCCGCGGAGCCCCTGGGGGGCAGGTGAGGAAGCTTGACACGTGTCAGTGGTTACAGGTCAGTCGCAGAAAGGTCGGCTTGGGTCAGCCCCGCCTGTCTGTACCCGCTAGGCTGGACGCTGTGGGAGAACAGGCGCCTTGCGTGTGGCAGGATGAAGGGGGGGACAAGGTCGCCCCTCCCCCACAGCTGTGGATGAAGCGGGTGGCAGAGGATGATGGGAGAAACAAGAGGGACGTGCAGGACAAACTCAACCAGCTGTTCAGCCAACAGCCGGAGGCCGGGAAGCCGCCAGCCCAATCCGCCTGGCCCACGGGTCAGTTCAAGTCTGTCCGCTGAGTCGGGCATCTTTGTTAAAAAAGCCAAACTGGTGGTGTAACTTTTTCCTGATTTCGCCCCCCCCCCCCTCAGCAGACAAAATCCCAGTGACTGGCTTCAACCAGGACAAGGTGAAGGTGGTGTTCTACAGAGCCCTGTACCCCTTTGAGGCCCGTAGCCATGACGAGATCACCATCCAGCCTGGAGACATAGTCATGGTGAGTCAGCATAGACACGCACATGGAGAGCGACCCCTGTAGTGTGGGGAAGGTATAGCCATTAAGGTAGCTGTGATGTGTACAACAGGAAATGACACAAGGTTCTTTGAGGAAGGTGTTTCTCAGAATGAGTCCTCTGTGTAGCGTGGACTTATGGGTAATGTAGTACTGCTGTGGACGATGTGGTGAGCGTCTCTACAAGTACTAACCCTGCGTCTCACCTGTGTGCGCTGCACCTGGAGGTGAGAGGGGAGTGGGTAAGTGCTGCTTGGTCGCCCTATCCTCTGTCGCCCACCCCCACCGCACCCCGCCGGCTCTCTGTGATCACCCTGGCTTGAGTTTCTGCGCCTGTATCTGCTGCGATCCGATGAAAGCGATGGCAATCGCGTGTGGATGCGGATTGGCAAGGAGACAGGCTTTGGCAGCAGAATCGCAGCACTTCATCGGCCTGTGACATAGGGCGACCCCTTAATCCATGTGAGGACGGACACTTTGAGCTACGACAGGGTTCGTAAGCTACCATTTCAGCCATTTGTATTAAAAGGACCCAGATTTCATTTAAGCACTTGGAGTTCATGCTGCGTGCTGATTGGTCAGTCTCCTATAATCACATATGCGTCACTAATGTTGATGTGAAACAAACCAGTGAAAGTACAAGACGGACCAAATAATTTAGCCGAGCACAGCAGCCTTTCACTTTTAAAGTAGCTTGTGAAACCTGAAGTAGCTCAGTGTCCCTCCTGACATGGATTAGGTCACCCTAGTGTAACATGCATGGCCTGTATGTGCAGGAAGCTATCAGATTGTCCAGTTATATGCCGTATAAAGGTGTTAGACACGCTTCATCTCCATGAGTAGCTTCTTAAATGTGTCGTGGCATCTTGGGGAATACCTACCTGTGAGCATAGTGGCTGCTATTGGCGGTATTTGATGTTCAGCTGTTTCTAGTGGGTGTGTCTGTTCTGTGAGGGCGTGGCTTAACCTGTAACTCCTCCCCCATAAATCCCCCCCCCCCCTTCCCAGGTCGACGAATCGCAGACTGGTGAGCCTGGCTGGCTGGGGGGGGAGCTCAACGGGAGGACTGGGTGGTTCCCTGCCAACTATGCAGAAAAGATGACAGACACAGAGGTCCCTGCTGCTCTTCGGTCTGGGGCTGCCATGGGCTCCGCCCCCAAGCTGGCCACTCACACCACGCCCAGCAGCGCCTCAGCCACGCCCACCCCCATGCAGCCACCTCCCCCTGAGGCTAGGACCGCCCCGCCTCCAGTGACCTCCGCCGCCCCACCACCTCCGTCCTCTTCGTCGTCTTCCTCCTCCAACAACTGGGCGGACTTCAGCAGCACGTGAGTCACACTGAAACCGAAATGATAAAATCACGAGTGCCAGATCCCAGCAGATCAAGAGTGAAGTCCACTTGGGGTCCATCAGGACGCGCGAAGGCTTCTTCTGAACCTTGATCCCTGACTCCAGGTGGCCGTCGAACACGGTAGAAAAAGCTGAGGGGGATGTTTGGGAAGCATGGCCCCCCCAGCCTTCATTGTCGGTGCCCAGCGGTGGACAACTGCGGCAGCGGTCTGCCTTTACCCCTGCCACCCTGACAGGATCGTCACCCTCACCCGTGCTGGGCCAGGTATGGTGGACACATGCCCAGTGGGCATGCTGCCTGTTTTGGGGACAGCGCCCTCTGCAGCTTTGATTACTCCTAAGTCGAGTATGAGTGTGGCACCCCTTAGTGGACACACTACCTTCCTTTCTTCTCTCAGGGCGAGAAGGTGGAGGGTCTCCAGGCGCAAGCTTTGTATCCATGGCGAGCCAAAAAGGACAACCACCTGAACTTCAACAAGAACGACGTGATCACCGTGCTGGAGCAGCAGGACATGTGGTGGTTCGGGGAGGTTCAGGGCCAGCGGGGCTGGTTCCCCAAGTCGTACGTCAAGCTGGTCTCGGGTCCCGTGCGCAAGTCGCTGAGGTGGGTGTGGCACCCGCACACCCTCACTCACTAGGAACCGTCTTGTGCCCACAGTGTGTGTGTGTGCATGGGACAGAGAGGGAGACAGAGCCATCTCACGCCAAGGACCACCTTCCTCTGCTTCCTGATCTTCTAGTTCAGTGTTTCTCAACCCAGTCCTCAGCGAACCCCAGCCAGTCCATGTTTTTGCTTCCTCTCAGCTCCCAGCGCACCTGTACCAGCTATTCGGTGTTCCTGATTGGCTGGGAGCTGGGAGGGAGCAAAAACGTGGACTGGCTGGGGTTCGCTGAGGACTGGGTTGAGAAACACTGTTCTAGTTCAAGATATCTGAAGGGTTTATGCACCTACTGTTTTGCCATCATCCATCCAACTTCCAGCCGCTTATCCTTAGTCTGTGACGCCTGGCGCTTAGAGCCCAAGGCCAAGCTCCTTCCTGGACGGTCCATCGCAGGGCACATACACCCAATCTTACTCTGTGGGCAATTTAGAGACATCAGTTACTCTAACTGCATGTCTTTGAACTATGGGAGTACTGGGTGAAAACCCACACAACACAGGAACTCCCACATCACCCACAGACTGGAGGTGTGATTTACAGCCCCAGCTGCCAGGCAGCAGTGTAATCCAGAGCCACCAGCACAGCCTCAGCATCACGTGGCCCTTAGGATGGTTAACTGAGCTCATTTTTACTTTATCCTTACTGTGTTTCCACGCAGCATCGAGTCAGGTTCGTCTGAAAGCCCCCCGAGTATCAAGAGGCCCACACCTTCCCCCAGCAAGCCCACAGAGTCTGGAGAAGGTGATTATCCCTCAGACAGCATTGACCACGCCCACCTCAGCCAGATCCACCCCCTTTGCACTCCCTCTTGGCCCCGCCCACCACAGCCAGATCCACCTCCTTGGCACTCCCACTTGGCCCCGCCCATCTCAGCCAGATCCACCCCTAAACACTCCCTTTGGCCCCACCCACCTCAGCCAGATCCACCCCTAAACACTCCCTTTGGCCCCGCCCACCTCAGCCAGATCCACCCCCTAGACACTCCCTTTGGCCTCGCCCACCTCAGCCAGATCCACCCCTAAACACTCCCTTTGGCCCCGCCCACCACAGTCAGCCCCACCCCCTAGACACTCCCTTTGACCACACCCACATCAGCCAGATCCACCCCCTAGACACTCCCTTTGGCCCCGCCCACCACAGTAAGCCCCACCCCCTGTGCACTCCCTCTGGGCTTGGCCACTAGCCACACCCACTACATGATTGCTGCTGTTTTTCTTTTCCACTGTTGATATTTTAGTATTTTTCTTGATTTGATTTTCTCACTTATTACAAAAAAGTACTGTTTTCTAGTTGCCTGTAATAATAAGTATAAGCATATAAATTATTTGTAATTATTGTTGATAAATGTGTGTATCTGTGTTCCCAGAGTACATAGCGATGTACACATATGAGAGCAACGAGCAGGGCGACCTTACCTTCCAGCAGGGGGATGTCATCTTGGTAATTAAGAAGGAGGGGGACTGGTGGACCGGTGCGACAGCAGGCAGGACTGGGGTCTTCCCCTCCAACTATGTGAGGCCCCGGGACTCGGAGGTAGGACTCACCTTCACTGGGGCTGACGACAGACTGATCACAGTCAGGGAGGCAGAGCTGCTTCTGGAGAATCAAGCACTGAAAACGACTACAAACAGTTTTCAACTCTATTACCCACAATGCCCTCTGTGCCTGGCTAAGCCCCCTCTCTGTGTCCCTTTAGGCCCTGGGCTCTGCAGGGAAGACAGGGAGTTTGGGGAAGAAGCCAGGTGAGACTCGACTGTATTCCACATGGGTCTGGATGTGTTAGTGATGCCTGGTTAAGGGACACAGAAGTGGGGTGGTGGGGGGGGGGGGCTGGACATCACTTAATTATGTGAAAATGGGTCAAGCCTTGCCAGTCTTGTGAGGGGGGTTATCGCCGTGCTTCGGTGTGGTATCTCCTTGCTTACCTGACTATCCCCTCTGCCCCCCCTCAGAGATTGCTCAGGTGATTGCCCCCTACACCGCCACAGGGCCAGAGCAGTTAACCTTGGCTCCTGGACAGCTCATCCTCATCAGAAAGAAGAACCCAGGTGGCTGGTGGGAGGGGGAGCTACAGGTTTGTACCCACTCTGACCCCTGTTCTCCTCGTTTCAGCTTACACAAAAGTAACCACCTGCCTTATCTTTTCAGGCCCGAGGGAAGAAGCGACAGATTGGCTGGTTTCCAGCCAATTATGTGAAGCTGCTGAGTCCGAGCACCAGCAAGACCACGCCCACAGAGCTTGTGCCGCCCAAACCGCAGGTGCCCAATGCAGGTGTGAACAAACCTCCGTACAGTCATGTGACCAAACACTACACCTTAGGGGACTCCAGAAGCAGGATGTGCCTTTTTACCGTTTAATTTGTATGAGAAACAGATTTTGGGGTCTTCAGCTGTTACTACTGCACTTCTGTGATGTTGTGGGGTGGTGGTACAGCATTGGGCTGTGTTATGGTACAGAAATGTAATTTTGTTTTACAGTGGTCTGTTATGGTGTAATGTTGTGGAACAGTGGTACATTGCTGCGGTGTGGTGTTGTGGTACACTGGTTTGGTGTTACGTGTGTTGTTTTATAGTCCTATATTCTGGTGTGGTGTTATGGTGTGGTCTTGTGGAACAGTGGAAGGTTATTGTGGTGTAGTGTTGCGGTGCAGTGGTATGTTGTAGTGTTGTGGTACGGTAGTGTGTTGTTGTTGTGGTGTGGTGTCATGGTACAGTGGTATAGTGTTTTGGCACAGTACTGTGTTGTTGTGGTGTTGGATTGTAGTAAGGTGGTGTGGGGTTGTGGTACAATGGTATGTTATTTTAGTGTAGTGTTGTGGTGAATGGTGTGGTGTTATGTCCAGTACAGTGGTGCAGTGTTACAGTACAGTGGTGTGGTGTTGTGATACAGTGTTACGTTTGGTGTTATGTTATGTGATATGTTGTGGTGTTGTGGTACAATGGTATGTTATTGTAGTGCGGTGTTGTTGTATGTTGTCGTGGTGCTGTGGTACAATGGTTTATTGTGGTGAGGTTTTGTAGAGTGGTGTGTTGTTGTGATACATTGGTGTGTTGTGGTGGAGTGGTATTACGTGTGGTGTAATGGTACAGTGGTGTTGGGTTGTGGTACTGTGGTGTGTTGTATAATGGTATATTGAGGGGTTGTGGTACAGCTGTACATTGTGGTGTGGTACAATGGTATGTTATTGTGGTACAGAGTTGTAAAGGGGTTTGTTGTGGTGTGGTGCTACATGCATTGTTGTGGTACAGTGGTGTGGTGTCACGTCCAGTACAATGGTACAGTGTTGTGGAGTTGTGGTATAGTGTTACATGTGGTGTTGTGGTACAGTGGTATGTTATTGTGGTTCGGAGTTGTACAGTGGTTTGTTGTTGCAGTGTAGTGTTGTGGTACAGTGGTGTGGTGTTACGTGTGGTGTTGTGGTTCCGTGCAGTGTTATGCTACAGTGGTGTGTTGCAGTACTTTATTGTGGTGTTGTGGTGTTACGTGTGGTGTCGTGGTACAGTGGTGCGGTGTTGTGGTGTTACGTGTGGTGTCGTGGTACAGTGGTGCGGTGTTGTGGTGTTACGTGTGGTGTCGTGGTACGGTGGTGCGGTGTTGTGGTGTCATGATACGGCGGTTCTCCTTGCTGACGCTACGTCAGGCTGCTCTGCTCTCCAGCATGGTGCTGACCGGTGCCCCCACCCTCTGCTCTCAGTGTGCCAGGTGATTGGCATGTACGACTACACGGCACAGAACGACGACGAGCTGCCCTTCTCTAAGGGCCAGGTCATCAATGTGCTCAGCAAGGACGACCCCGACTGGTGGAGGGGGGAGCTCAACGGCGCCATGGGCCTCTTCCCCTCTAATTACGTCAAGCTGACCACCGAAACGGACCCCAGCCAGCAGTGTGAGTAGCACCACCAGACCCTGGACATGAGGGTGGGCAGAGGAAGGGCTGTGTGTGTGGGCGGGTACAGGGATAGCTGTCCAAGCAGATGAGAGACGTTATAGGTGTGGTGCTGAGGTAGAGAATCCCAAATTGCTCTCAGGTCGGACCCACGTTCTTCAGGAGGCCTCTTTGAGGACCTTTCATGCTATAGTTTTTCCCAGTAGGTGTGAGCCCACTGTGTCCAGTCCAACCTTCAGCACTGCTCCATTGTTCTTAGTCTGTCTGTCATGCTGCCCCCCCTCCCAACATTTGCCTGGCGTGCAAGACCTCTGTCATGTTTGCCTCATGTGGTGTTGTGAACATGTCTGCCAGATTCATTTGATTTTTTTTTTTCTCCTAGCCTGTGTATTTGCATTTTTTTGTTGTGCGTGTTTAACTCTTCAGTTTGCTTATGTGCTGTGTTCTCCTCCTCTTTCCAGGAATCATATGTTGCCCATTTCCCACTCAGCCTTGAAAGTCCTCAAAGAGACCCACTATCCCCTATACACTGCCCCGCGGGATGATGGGAGATGCAGCCCTTGATCATGTGACTCCTGCATGATCGACAGCTGGCCTTTGGGCCAGAAGAACCCACTGCAGAGCAGTTACTATTTGATTTTAAACCATACATGCATGGAAAATCTACAAGCAACCTCCAACTCTTTCCAGCAATTATAATAAATTCAGTAATTCATTGTTTTTTCTTTTTTTTAGCAAGATTTTTTAATAGACTGTCACAAAGAAGAGCTTGGATAGTGGGTCCTTTTGTGGCTTTCTGTGATTGAAATACTGTATGGGTGTCGTTCTTTTTTGTGCGTTGTCATTGGAGACCTTGGTCATTCTAAACGTCCATCGTTTATGTCCTGAAAAATCAAGGTCAGGCCACCTGACCTGGCCAGTGACCTCTGCCCAAAGCCAAGCAGCTCCCTCACTCTCCCACAGTCCTGCTCCACAGAAAGACCCACTATCGCCAAGCTCAGTGTTGAAAGCATTAATGGTGAACATCATCTGAAGGACCTCCTGGCACAGCTGCTCCACCCCACCAGTGCGGGGAGTCGGAGATCAGTGGCCATGGTCAGATGGGGAGAGTGGTGAGATGGGTGTTGCGATTAATCTGCAGCCCCCCCCCCACCCCCCCATATGAGGGCACCTTTGCTCCCCCTTTTGTGAGTCCAGTGTTATTTTTGTTGTTAGACCAAACGTTATATTAACAGCTTGTGTCTCCATGCTTTTCTTTGCCTATTTTGTTCCAGAAATGTGTTGGACTAAATGGTGTGTTAAACCAAAAAAACAGAGCACACACACACACACACACACACACACATATACACTCTTTCAGGTGAGAGTAAGGTTATCTTCCCCCATATGATTAATTGGGGATTTTAACACTTTGTTTTTCCACTAAATATATAATTGCATTAAGAAGAACTGGGGTTTTTTAATGAATTCAACTAGTTTACATGTTTTCTCAAGTTTTGTCCAACTACATTTAAAAAAAATGCTTAAAATGCTACAGTTTTATTCTGTATACCATGTCACTACCAATCTAGTTTATTTTTTATAAATCAGTGATTGTAATGGATTATTTCTTTGGTTACTATCTCCAGTATATAGTTTTTATTTTTTATTTCATATGAAAATTAGTTTTAACAGCAGATCGTTGTGAGGGGAAAAAAAATTAAATTACAGCGTGGCTCCGATTTTTCCTTTGTCCTTTTGTTGGAAGTCCAAAGAATGCAGTAAATCACAAAGGGGAGACATTCTCCATTCAGTCCCAAAGTAACCGCAGAACTCCGGTGGGGAAACCTCTGGCAAATCTCCTGTTGTATCTGCCATATAAATGGGTCTGTCTTTAAGTGTTTTACTACAAACAAACCATACATGCCAAAATACTATTTACTCTTTTATTCCCTAACAGTATTATCAATTACTGTAACTCTAAAATTGTAATGTGAAGTACTTGTACAGAAAGTTTTGTTTGCTGTTTTTCAAGACTGGTTCCACGTTACGACATGCTGGGCTCAGCTGGTTTTCCTCCATTATTGGAGAACCCAAGACTCCTGGGACTTTTATGTGCTCTGGTCAGAGACATCTGGGCCTCCAGATGATCCACACAATCCTAAAACTGGTTTCTTTTCTTGTAATAATGCATACGGGGAAATCAGAAAAAGGAAAATAAAATGAAATGTCCTTTTCCATCCGTCTCTGTTACTGAAGCAAATTGAAAATGGTTCTAAAGAATGACATGTACATACGAGAATTAGATTTAAAATAAGCTTTGTAGAAGAGTACAAATCTGCGGCAAAGTGCAAGGAGCGATGGTCTGACGAATTGGCGAGTGACGTTTTTGAATGTATTCAGTGCGAGGATGTTCACCCGAGGGGCCTCTGTTCGCTCACAGTGCGGCTGCTCGCTCACAGAAGCAGAATGACTCCCACATGTTGGTGTCACAGTCTCTTGAAAGGCAGTTCATTTACAGTGTGGCATCGTGAGGCCCAGGTAGACATAAGAAATAAAAAGCATTTTTTTAGAACGCCTTCGATTTCCTGGTGTTTCGTCTGCAATGTCGTACACAGCTGTCTTCTGGTTTGTTGTTTTTTTATTTTTAGACATTGTGTCAGAGATGCTTCAGCTTTATAGAAAATAATAGTCACAGTAAGTCTGATTGTCTTTTCACTGGAAGGAAACAAGTAAACAAAATGACAAATTGTTGCCAACATGGAAGATGAATTCTGACCCTTGCAGGAAGTAGTTCCTTATGTTTGTCTTTGTGTGTGACTTTGAGGGTTTGGACTTGACTGCAGTTTTGCTGATTTAAATCTCCTGGCTGGCAGAGTGATGCACCATTGGGCCCTTAAGTTGCACCAGGGACTGTCTGACCATGTTCTGTGTCACTTTGGATAAACGTATCTGCTTTATACATGTCTCTGATATGAAGATGTATATTAGGGATTCATTCCATGGACGCATCCCAGGGTCTGCTTAATTTCCTGACTGATAACACTGAAACTGCCTCTGTGTTTTCAAAGTCAGGGCTCAAATGGTTGTCACTCCTGGCAGGATGTGCATGGAGACCGGGGGCTCGGAGCTGATCCTGACCCAGGCTGTTATCCCATCCTGTCATGAGTGTTGCATCGTGGGTCCAGGAGGAACATTTTTTCATGTCAGTGTGTATTGTACATGGCTGTGATGACAATATAGCTTGACTTGACTTGACCTGCAGGGTGTGCTGACCTGCATCTCCTGGACATGCTGACACCCACCGAGAGGAAACGGCAAGGCTATACTCACGAGCTCATCGTCACAGAGGAGAACTACGTCAGCGACCTTCAGCTGGTCACAGAGGTATAAGCTGGCGAAGAAATTAGCCTGACCGCCGGAAGCTCGTGTCCTTTGCTTTGTGGCCCCTTCACTGCAGAAACGTTGTATTGTGTGCGCAGGTTTTCCAGAAGCCGATGCAAGAATCCGAGCTGCTGACGGAGAAGGAGGCCGCCATGATTTTCGTCAACTGGAAGGAGCTGATCATGTGTAACATTAAGCTGCTGAAGTATGTCGCGTGCGGTGGTCTGACCCAATGGCATATAACAGAGTTTGGGAACACAACTTAATTTAATTTCTAAGGTCTGTTTATTCGGGGAGGGAATGAATGAGTACAAAATTAAGTATTGTAGGGTACACGTCCTGTGTACGCCCAGTTCCTATGTACCTAGCCAGACCCCAACCTAAACCTAGTGTTAAATGATCATTTTTACTTGGACTGGCTCATAATCGAAGAAAGTGAGACTTTTAGCTTAGAGAACCTAGAATGACAAGAATATGGATTGAAGATCGTTGTATTTTAGACAAAAATTAAATGTAAGAATCTCAAAAGTATATCAATCAAATTTCACGATATTCCCAGCAGCAAAACACGACAAGTTTTCTGGGTTGTTCTGTAAGTCTCTCCTCCTCCATCCCCCAGAGCTCTGCGGGTGAGGAAGAAGATGTCGGGCGAGCGCATGCCAGTCAAGGTGATCGGGGATATTCTGACAGCCCAGCTGCCTCACATGCAGCCCTATATCCGCTTCTGCAGCTGTCAGCTCAATGGTGCTACCCTCCTGCAGCAGAAGACAGACGAGGTGCCCGACTTCAAGGAATTTGTCAAGGTAGCAGCCAGCTCAAGTGAATTTTCTACGCAGCTGGGGGGCCGGGCTAAAGTCATGTGCACTTGTTGGTTTGCTTTTGAAAAACTCAGATATATTTGTTTTAAAAATCACAGCTATAATTCAGGCTTATATTAATAGAGTTTTATCAGTTTGCATCTAATCATTTGTATGTAATTTTTTCTTGACTGTTCATCACTGCATTCCTTGTGACTTTGGAGTGCGCTCTGCAGTCCATATCTGGCCCGGTAGAGTATTTAGAACTAAATGGAGGTGCTTCAGGTTCTTTCCAGCATATTCCTGTGGGGGGAGATGTTGAGGTGCCCCAGATGGGCGTGTCGGATATAACACTCCTGTGCTAACGTGACCGAGGACGTGCCGTTTCAGAGGCTGGCCATGGACCCACGATGCAAAGGCATGCCACTGTCCAGCTTTCTTCTGAAGCCCATGCAGAGAGTGACGCGCTACCCCCTGCTCATCAGAAACGTACGTCAAGGCCCAGCCACCTCAAAGCCTGAAATGGTGCTTATACAGCAGAATAGGAAGGTTTCTTGGCAAAGTCACAGTGCTGTGAAGAACCATGCTAGGGCTCATGTGTGTTTTAGTTACACAACAAAATGTTCCACGGGCAGAATGAAAAATGATTATCTCTCTAAAGTTTTTAAACCAATCAGATTGTAGAGGAGGTGGGTCCAAGTGGGCCCAAAACATCTGATTGGTTTGTCCTGCCTCCTCTAATTGGTTGGACCCACCTCCTCTACAATCTGATTGGTTATCTCTCTGAACCAATCACTTTTCATTCTGCCCTCAGAAAATTTTTGTGTAAGTAAAACTCACATGAGCCATGCTCAAGGCATAAACCAGGCCAAGGCAAAAGCGAACAAAAAGTCTACTTAAGGTCCAGTGGCCACCAGGGAGCGCCCCAACTGATCAGCCTGTCAGAATGGGAACGAAGATAAACAGTGACATCTAGGTTAATCAGATTTTGCTTAGGCCCCCAAAAAACGGTTGGGTGGACCCAGCACGATACATCAGAACAATGTGGCGCCTCGCACTTTAAATCAATCAGGCTGATACTGGGATTATCCCCAGATTCTGGAAAACACGCCTGAGAGCCACCCAGACCACAGCCACCTGCGGCAGGCCCTGGAGAAAGCGGAGGAGCTGTGCTCGCAGGTCAATGAGGGCGTCCGCGAGAAGGAGAACTCGGACCGCCTGGAGTGGATCCAGACCCACGTGCAGTGTGAAGGGCTATCCGAGGTACAGTCACTCGGGCGCTAGGCACACATATTCATGCACATCTCTGTAAATGAGGCTCTAGCTCACCACCAGGCTTGCTGCTTCACTGCTTAAGTTGCAATTGTTGTACAGAATCCTCCACCACAGGAGGGAGACATTTGCCCTTGTAAAGTATCTACGTGTTTTTTTTTTTTCCTTAAATCTCAGTGATGGAAATGTTAAGCAGACATATTTGTGCCAAACATGTTTGACTTCTGGTGTATAAATTAAGAAAGCATATATTTACTAGTGCAATGCTTCTCTCCCTTCCTCTACACTTTGTCCCGAAGCAACTGGTGTTCAATTCAGTGACCAACTGCCTGGGACCTAGGAAGTTCCTGCACAGCGGAAAGCTCTACAAGGCCAAGAGCAATAAAGAGCTGTACGGTTTTCTGTTCAACGACTTCCTGCTGCTCACCCAGATCATCAAGCCCCTGGGCTCCTCGGGGTCAGAAAAGGTCTTCAGCCCCAAGTCTCACCTGCAATACAGGATGTACAAGACAGTAAGTAGACATCCCTGGGAGCTGAGGAGATGTGATGGCATACAGACCCTCTGGCCTCTCTGTGCAGTAGTGAAGACTGAGTGACCTTCCATCCAATCCTTGGCATAGTGCATGCTTTGTTGTTGTCTATACTCTGTGGTGTAATGAACACTTCATGTTTCTGCATACTCTCAGAGATCTTCTGTCTACCCTGTGGGATAGTGTACACTTGGGTTCCCTAAGAAAAAAAATCACATATTTTAATACATTTACATTTACATTTCAATTTAGGTTTTATGCATGAAATACTCGTGTGTGAAATTTTCCATTACGTTACAGTCTTACACCTAACAATGTTTCAGTCAGTGATGGACCACATATACGATGGTGGTCCCATAAGAATATAATGGAGCTGAAAAATTCCTAGGTTTGCATAAGTACACACTATGAAGTTCATACAACGACGAAATCACCTAACTAGGGGTGGGCGATATAACCAAAATCTTCTATCACGGTAGAAGCAATTTTCTACCTCGATAACGATATATATCACAATATAGCAATTTGTATCTGGAAATGCATAAATAAAAATTAAAACACAAAGAAACTGTTTTATATAATGTAATTTTATTTAAAATTGCAGCATTACTTTAAGTAAAAAAACAACCATACTGTTTACTGCAATGTATTGTACTGCATTTTTTGACATATTCGTTTGGATGCTTGGATTTGAGATGATAGAAAAGGATTGACGTGTTTCCACCGCTTGCTAAAACAGTGCTCTTGCATACCTTGCAAATCACGTTCGTCTCATTCGTATTCACTTTTCCTATACCCAAACCAATTCCACACCACAGACGATGCACCTTTTTTCTTTACAATCTCCTCCTTGTTGGTTTCGTCACATGTAAGCAAACTCACCGCTGCACCGTCTTCTTCCATTGTCGAAGTGAATGTGTATTGCGTGGTTACCTAACGTGCAACGTCACGTGATCTCAATCGCGATTAAGACGATAGACCAAAATCTCTATCGGTTGACAAATTTCTACTGGTTAGTCGAGTCTACCGGTATATCGCCCACCCCTACACCTAACGATGCATTTCTCAGAATGTATCCCTATCGTTAAGAGATGCATGACTGTTATTAAATAGTAGATGCTTTTGCCCAAAGTGTTGTACAAATGAGGAAAGCTTTCACGCAGAGAAGAAAGTCAACCAGCATCCAGTGCAACTGGAGCAGCTGGGATTAAGACCCTTGCTCAAGGGCCCAGTGGTGATATGGTTACTTTGCCAGAAATGGGATTCAAACTTATAACCTCCCAGGTGCAAGCACAGATCCCTCACCTGTTTATCTGCACACTTCCCCATACACTCAATATTCCCATCCTTATCATAGTTCACCTGGTGTGCACTGTGTACCCATGTCTCTCTGTAGCCCATTTTCTTGAACGAGGTACTGGTGAAGCTGCCGACCGACCCATCCGGGGACGAGCCGGTGTTCCACATCTCCCACATCGACAGGGTTTACACGCTGCGGGCAGAGAGCATCAGTGAGAGGTGGGACATATGTGCACAGGGACCCAGCTTGAGAAAAACACAAGGCTGTTACTGCAATGGACGTGCAGACAGAGACACCAAATGCTGATTGGTGTTGTATGTGGGTGTCTGACATGCAGGACAGCCTGGGTGCAGAAGATCAAGGCCGCCTCCGAGCTCTACATTGAGACAGAGAAAAAGAAAAGAGAGAAGGCATATCTGGGTAGGCGTGTCACACAAAGGCATGCGGATACACATTTTAATGCATGGGTCAAACGCTAACCCAGCCTGAACGAATGAGGACAGATAATGGAGATCATGGTAATGAAGAGAGTCACTTGCTGTACTGGCGCAGTGTGAGAGTTAGATTAGATTAGATTAGACTTTATTAATCCCACAATGGGGAAATTCTTTGAGAAAACAGCAGCAATAATGAAAAAAGACAGTACAAAAAAAGGACAGGATCCATAGGATCAGCAAAAAAATAACAATACAGATAATAAAAACAATAGAAAACAATTTCTAAAACTGTAAAAATATATAAGTAAAAATATAAGAAAAAAAGAAACATATACACAATGCTAGGTATATGGATAGCAGCTGCTGAAATATATATATATATATATATATATATATATATATATATATATATATATATATATATATATATATATATACATACATACATATATACACACACACACACACACACACAGATATACATATATATACACACATATGTACATATACAGGGATTATATATATATTGATTATGTGGTCACTGCAGTGATGTGTTGTAAAGTCTAATAGCAAGAGCGTGATGCACATTGAGAGCATCCATTTTCCAGTGGGTGCCTCTAGCTACTGTATCTCTGTTCCCAGTACGGTCTCAGAGGGCCACTGGTATTGGCCGACTGATGGTGAACATCGTGGAGGGCATCGAGCTGAAACCCTGCCGTTCTCATGGTAAGCCTGTGTCGTGATGGTGCATGTTCTAGCACAGCCCGTGGCTTGTGAAAGGTACCTTCCACTGCTTGATGGGTACTTGCCTGCTGTGTATCTAACTCTATGGAGGACGTTACAGGGAAGAGTAACCCATACTGTGAGGTAACCATGGCCTCTCAGTGCCACATCACCAAGACGATGCAGGACACCCTGAACCCCAAATGGAACTCCAACTGCCAGTTCTTCATCAAAGACCTGGAGCAGGATGTCCTGTGTGTCACCGTCTTTGAGAGGGATCAGTTCTCTCCGGATGGTCAGTCAGCAACACATAAGGAAGTAGATGGCATGCTTGGTGCCTTCAGGTGCTGGTGACTCATTAAATGACACAATCTGTTCACTTGCAGACTTCTTGGGCAGGACAGAAATACGCCTAGCAGATATCAAGAAGGACCAGGGTTCGAAGGGGCCCATCACCAAGAGGCTACTCTTGCATGAGGTTCCAACTGGAGAGATTGTGGTTCGGCTGGACCTGCAACTGTTTGATGAGTCCTAGAGCACCTGTGTCCGCACTCCTGACCCCAGTGGTCCAATAGCCCCAGCTGCAGTGTGTGTGTGTATGAGAGCATGTTTGCATAAGTTATTTGAGTTCTTAAAGGAGTGTAAGAGAATGCATTTAGGTTTCTTTGGTTATTGTTTTGGCCCATTTACTTCATTGAACAGTGGGAGCCCTAATTCTCTTACGAAGTGCTTTAATGAATTCATGTGTTCAGTCAGTCACAGCACATGCAGAAAGTAGTGTAACACGTAAACAGTCATAATTGACAACTGGTTTTATTATTCACACCTGCTGATCCCTGGAAAAGAGGACTTAATTACACAGAACACAATTACACAATCAGTAAATCAAGTGCAGAATCAGAGCACGGAGATATGGAGAATATGAGGAGCCGTTATTAAGGCACAGGGTCATGCTGCTGTGGCGTCACACATATGGGTGCACGAATCATATTGGCACAAGGTCACATGGTAATAGCCATCATATTGGCACAGGGTCACATGGGAACTGGAATCACAGCTGTATGAGGTCACATGGGTACTTGAAGAATGATGTGACACTTTTTTTTTAATGCTTTGTGCCAAGTGAAGGCTCATTATTTATTTATTTATTTATTTATTTTTAACAGCCAGATGCTGTATGTGTTTCTTGGCGTGCAAGTCTGTAATGTGACACATCAAAGAGTAAGGGTGACCATTCCATTTTAACAATAGTATGTGAGTCATATAGCACTGCCTGGTGTATTTGAATGAAAGAGATCCTCAGTAGTTGTGTGTGTGATTATAGCGGTTCATGGTCTTGCTGCTTTTGCTGAAACTATAAAGCAGTGTTTCCCAATCCGATCCTCAGGGTCCTGGAGACAGTCCACATTTTTGCTGACCGGGAGCTGAGAGGGAGCAAAAACGTGGACCGTCTGTGGGCTCCTGAGGCCCGGGTTGGGAAACACTGCTATAAAGGGAGTTGTACAGTGAGATACTGTAGAACTAGCTGGCATGAATGCGGGTTTATATGGGTACGGTTCAGCGATGCTTACTGTGGCTACCTGGAAAGGAAACATTTTTTTAAGTGGCCCTCACATTTTCTAGGTGATTTACTTTGAATCCAACATCCTTATGACCAGAACCGCATCACTATTTCTGTCTGCTCGATTTTAAGTATGACAGCAAGTTTGCAATGTCAGGAGGTGAGTTTTCAGTATGTTTCATGATTGTTGTAAGACAAATGACTGCAAAGTCGGCTTGACACATCACTGGAATACGGCTTTTATAGTGTTTACTGAAGATTGTTTTGCAACAAGATGTATATCTAGTAAATGTATTTATTTATTTTGTAGAAATTTGTCTTAAAATTTATTACCATATGATGTATAATATTCATTTTTTCACTCCATGTTTCAGACCTTTTCTTTAGGCCATGCATTTTTGGATTGGGTTATTTTTTGGAGGTTTGGCTGAAGACATAAAATCCACAGGAGATCTTGATTCCCCAACTGCTATCTTGCAGTGTAGGGTTGCTTGGATATACTACTATTTATTTTTTCTAGCACAAACATCACAGGTTACCTTGTGAGAGACTGCACTGTAAATCACACGTGACTGGTATTACAAAGACTATGAACCCTGAGACTTAGTGGTGATGGGTTTGGTGTTTGAGTTTCCCTGCATCTCATCACTCTACAGGAAAATCTCCTGCCAGCTTCTAATGGGCTGTGTGTAAACTCTATCTTCCAGGTGTGTGATGTGTCCATGTGTATTTCCAGACTGGCACACTCTTATATATGCTGTATTGCAGATTATTACTAGCAGATCCAGCAACCAGATTGGTGTAGCAAAGGAGGACATGCATTGCAGTTGAGGTACCAACACTTGGGGTATCTGGGAAAGTGCCTGTTTTGACTGCTATGTGTAGATATGTAAGGCCCATGTAGTTATTCAGTGCATTCTTGAAACAAACTAAAGCTGTACATCTTGCATAATCTTGCAGTCCTACCTGGACTCAACACCCTATAATGAAGGTGAAAACATCTACCTGCATTATGTCTGGTGACCCACAAGACAAGATATTGTGCTTAATAAATAGGACGTGTCCCTTCCCAGGAAATCTGCAGCAGAGAGACTTCAGTGTAATGCTGCAGCAACGCTTTCCAGGGCAGGCCTACTGTCCTGTGTTTCTCTGTGGGCATTCGTGTGTATGTCTAATGAATGATCAGGGTGTAGTTGTGGTACGTGAATCCACTGCCTTAGCAGTCGCCACCACCAAGTCACCTATGATTCTTTTTCAGTGGTGATCTTCTTCTCCTTACTCCTGTCTGAGGGGTCTTCTACTTGTGTCTTACCAAGAAAATCCTAGTGCATTTGCCAAAGTTTGTGGTTGTGTTGCCAGTCACTTAAAACAACACTTAATGAGTTGTAGTGAAGTTTATCGAAATTGTATAACAAAGAATAGTTTTTAAAGTGGGGGGGCCGGTGAGGAGTCACATGGGAGAGATTTAATATTAAAATGTTGAAGGATAAGAAAGGTCATTTGTATGATTTGTACAATAGATAGTTTCCATTGTATTTACCTACTGTCTGTACCCTCCATGCTGTCTCAACAACAGCAAAGCATGCTGGTTCTACAGATGAAGTCATAGCACCATGTGTCATGGCTGCCTCCTGGTGTTCATTGCTGTAATATGCCAACCTGTTATTAAAACAAGTCATTAATGACAGCTCGGTCTGAATGTGTGCTATCACACACAAAAAACATTTTCTACAACTTTAAAGTTAGTTTGCTCATGTTATCTGTGCTCTATGTATTTCAGGGAAAAAAAGTCTTTCTGAATATGCTGATCAGTTTTTGGATCTCGGGCAGAGTGCAAGTCTGCATATGCTATCCAGATACAGAGGATTGTGAAATTAAGATGGGATTATTAGTGCTAGAGAAGCACTGGGTTTGGATAATCCGGTTTCATAAAGGCTACAGTCCAATAACACATCCTTCTCTTAAATACAAGTTGCTACATTTAGCGGGCATTGTGCTGTTCTGCAGTAGTCTGCTTCTGAAAAATCTGACATAACTGCAGGTGTCCATGACACCAGTGAAACCTAAATTCCATTAACCATCTTCCGGCACAGTTTACCAACACAGTTCAGCCTCCATGTGTTCACCCATGTCTCCTGAGCCATGGTAATGTACTCAACACAGGTTATGGTTAGTCTCAGTGGCATTTGAGGAAGTTTGGCGTTGTGAGGGGACACAATCATTTAAACACAAAGGCGATGAGTGAAGCCAAATTAAATGTTGGGAGGTACATGTCCCCATCGATTTCTACGGCCTTGGTTAGGCTGATCTGTGTGAGGACAGGGAGAGACACACCTCGCCCAATTTCTTTTGGTTGCTAACTGTACACAAGTAACTGTGTATACATATGGAAATTACCCTGGTCATGTGACCTTTATACGTCCTGAACTGTCACACTAAATATGTTTAATAAAGTACTCTGTTCCCAAAGAGAACAGCCACAGAAGCAGACCATTCAAAAAATTATACACAAGATCTATGGTCATCTATGGTGTCCAAATAAAACAGGGCTGTAAGATAGCTTGAGTATTGTCTATTAAAAACGGGACATGCCAAACCAAAAACCAGAGCAGAACAACAGACTTTCTCTCTATGCGTGTTTGTGTATATATCATATATTTCACGTATATGTCACGTAGTATGTATATTTGTATATGTATTCCTCAGAAGCACCAAACCGGCTTTAATAATCACAAGTCAACCCTGTACCCGTTACGACTAATCTTAGGATACGACAGCAATTATTAATGATACGATTATCCTGTTGTGCCAGAAAGAATCATTATTTCCCCAAAAAACTACTACTAAAGATGCCTCAAAATAGTTGATATGTTTCCTTACTGATGGGCGAACGTTGTAAGAGTAATTAAACATTGGGTATTGTAGTCCTAGCGCTAAGCATCACGGGAGACATAGTTCATCATCTACGATGCCAGTACAATGGAAATTTACTTCCGCCTTACAAAGATTAGCGAGTGGAAAATTACAACCCCTCCGTGTTGTTTACCTTGAGTGCTTAAAGAACTAGGTGGCCTCGTTCGTTATGTTCGCCCGCTAAACATATTTCTTTAGCTTCCTAAACATTTTTTCTGTTTTTAATACAAAAAATTATTCATGAAGCCACAGAACGTCGTGCGTCGTTTGATTTTAAATGCAGCATCACATTTTAACATTTTAATGAACTCCAGTTTTAGAATAGCATATTGTAGCGACATTCAAAGTAAGCATTTATTGTTCGAACAACTGAACCTATATAGCATTTTTAAAAATGCATGCTGTATGCAGTTTTGATTAGGGTAGCTGTATTTCTATGTGCCGAGATGACAGCAATTTAATGAATATCATTGGAACTCCTTGAAGGGTTAAAAATGCCAAGTCGAGTCGTATTCTGGCTCACGGTTTACACCCCGACGCATGGTCGTGAATTTTGTAACCCCCTCCAATAATTAAAACCAGCCAATACAACCCCCTGGACCCCCTTGAATGGGTGGGAAGTGGGAACCTCAACCCCCCCCCCCAATGTTCAGGCCGAAGTTGAGCCCTTGCCCGGCGGTATTCCACACCTTGAGCAGCGACGGGCTCGGCACTGTGCACGGAGATCTGGACGGCCAGGTCACATCACGTGACGGGCAGCCTTGATGAGATTCACCGTGGAATTTTCCATTGCTCCCGAACAGCAGCATTTCTGAGCTCAGGGGTTCCTTACACTCCGGATACGAAGCAAAGACAAAGCAAATAAAAATGAAATACTTCCTTAACTGTGCAGAAGCTAAATAAGTAATTTTATTGACTAATTAATAAACTATTTCATGTGACTTAAATATGCTGTCAAAACAATAGACAATACATTTTGCAGTAAGAATCTCACATATGAACCATTAGGTGGTTAATGTTGAACATGAATGCAAAATAAAGAGATCAAAACAAATAACTGTGAAAAAGATGGGGCTTGTGATGATCTGATAGAAATTCTTCCTTATGTTACATGAAGACACTTTACAAAATGTTACAGTACTGCTGCCGTCTTGTCAAAACAGCTCAATGTATATAATTTGAGGGAAAAAAATATCCAGAACGATAGAATGCAATGCTGTACACTTTTAAGTGTCTCTGGCTAGGAGTTTGTACAAAAAGTACTGCATGAACTAATGGTAGATGTTGCTAATAATCATCTACCACTGGATGTTGAGGGTGTAAGTAATCAAAAGTACTGCTGATAGATTTCTGCCATACACTTTAATGGCATGTCTGAAACCATAAAGAATCCAACCCAACCGGTTAAACATCTGCACACGCACATTCCGTGGACATGTACTCAACGTCTGACACACCGGCCCCAACCCATGAGTAACACCTTTTTATTTTGGTTCTTTTGTGTGATGCCAAAAGATGCTGTGAGCTCCACAGAATGTCACAGCTGATTCTGATGTCATAACCTATTTTTATTCTAAAGTCTATTCATTCTAGTCCTGCAGTGGCTTCCTTGCCAAAGTAAATAAACCTGCATCCGTGCTTCTCATTAAGTTATACTTATTTTATCTTAATACATAAGTCCATGTATTTGGATAAAGAATATGAAGGTTATAGGCATATTAGACTTGAATATTCAGGATATTCAGAATGACAGGAAAATTTTATAAACAACTGACTAAAACGTCAGAGAAGCAAAAAGTAGTTTTTTTGGGGCAAATGACATCTGGTAATCTTCCAGATTGTTCTATTGTACGTTAAATCGTATTAGTTAAGCCACGACGTTATAACACCGTCACTTAATCATAATACCCCCAATTCTGGAAACATCTTTCCAAAGGAAACTTCCACATTACATTGAGCTTACACATTTGAATGAATGAAAATCTGACTTTTACCAAAGGACTTGAAAAGCAGATGTACGAGATGACAGCGAACAGTGATGGCTGTGACTTCACCTTGTTAATTTTTACAAACAGATGTTTATAGCGCCTTAGAGCCGGTGCATCGGACAGTGGCGAGCTACGCGGGCTCGTGGGCGTGATAGGCATTTCGACGTCACGTGTCTCGAGCAGGCGTATCCTCTAAAAGGGAGAGGCGCGCGGAGGATTGGGACTCGTGTTCCGGTGATGGCTAAAGACGTCGGTCGTTGTGGGCTCAGCGCACTGAATCCAGGCAGCTTGCCTACCCGTAAGTAATAGCAAACACCGCCGCTCAAGTGAGGGTCATAATAGGCACATGGGGCATATTTGGGGTGGTTCACAAGTATAGGCGCTCCGTCCAGGATTAAAGGTTCGAAAGTGAACTGTTGGACTAGTATTGGGAAGCCGTTACTAGGGGTGGTGAGCATTCGTCAGCGTCTGTTACACTGTATGGAGGGTTTGAGACTCTGTATGACAGAAGCCGGAAATGATGGGCATTTTCTTCCGTAAGTGGTGAGGTGGTGAACAGATCGCAGGGGCTATAACGTGCCACCTTGTACTGGTAGTCGGGATGAATCTGCTGCCTTCTTAATCGTCTTCTCATCACACTACTAGAGCGCCGAGCGGCTGGGTCAGTGGCTTGGGGACGTCGGGATGCTGGTTAGAGGGGGATTTCGCTTGGATGTCGCAGTCTCCAGGAAGCGCGGCTGCCACAGGTCGGCCGTGTTCTAGAAGTTTCCATGTCTTCGACGCTCTGCCTGGGTCTGCACACCGCGGCTCTCCTGAGAGCATCGTGCTCTTGTCCCAGTTCAGGTTCGGCTGGTCCTCTTGTCGGATTATCCCGGACCTTAAGCGATGTGATGGCGATTTTCGGTGCTGGCGATTATTACAGACCCACGATTACTACAGACACGTCTACGAGACAGTTGGCGAACTGCTCTTGAACTGTCTGCCTGACGTTATTTAACACGCTATTTATCCATATTTCTTAAATATTCTTAATATCGAGTAACTGGTAACGATAGAGCTTCCTGGTGGAGAGCCCGTTTGTGTAGCCGCCCCGTCCTGGTTTGTTTACTGTTTTTGAACGTCCAACGCTGTCTGCTCCTGCTTTATATGTAATGTTTATCTCCAAGGTCAGACCACCCAGTGTTCCGCCCGTCTGTCCATCTGCCTGTCAGTCCACAAGATACACGTTACGGGGGAAGGATGCGGAGTCGTTGCTATGGGTTACGTCCAGAGTGGCGCTGTTCTGGCTTCTGGATCCAGTACCTGGTCACCTGAGATGCAGATCGGTTACTTTTTAACATCTGAAAATACGCCCCAGTTAGACCTTGCTGACTCTGAAGTTGAGTTGTTTTACGTGAGCTGTTCGTACACTTATAGTCCCCGAATGACGTTTGTGAGCAACTTACAAACAGCGAAGCATGTATATTTATTTTAAGTGTGAATCTGTTTTATGGAAAAGGACTCAGTATTTCTCGTTCTTGCCTGAGTTGGTATTAGCGGTCACCCCCTTACCACTTTGCTGCTCTGTGTGATAATTTTGCACATCAGTGTGAACATACTGCATTTGAGTAAATAGTTTCTATATACTGCCATGTGTTTGGATAAAGATAACCCTCCTTAACGAGGTTTACCTAGTTAAAATTCTCAGAATAACAAAGAAAATTTGCGAATGACGAATGTTGTTAAGTCAGAAGAGGGAAGTCCCTTTTTAGGAGACAGTGGAAGTCTGGTCATCTTCTAGATTGTTCTGTTGTAGGGAGCACAATTCTGTTGCACCAAAATGTTAAAAAGAAAGGAACTAAACTGCTGCTTAATCATATAATACCCCTACTTCCGATAGCTTCTTTATTGTGGAGGCTACCACTAAACATGGAGCTTATATTTTGAATTAATATGGATCAGATCTTTTCAAAATACCTGAACGCATGAGTTTGGGGTAAATAGCTGCTGTGGATGGTGGGCATTCTGTCACATTTTCCTAGGCCAGAATTTGCTGAGATGAATTATGGCAGAGTGTAGGGGTGTGGTAGATGGACTGCTTGCAGGGTTCAAAATCAAACATTCAGATGAAGGTGAACTTAAGTCTGTAGTTCATTGCCTTTACAGGCAGGTTTATGCAGCTAAGTATTTTTTAGCTCGCAGTATAACAAGCTACCCAGGCTTTGCTCTGTGTTCTTGAACTGCATGCAATTTACCTGGAGTTTAGAAATCAGATGGGAGTTATTATTGCATGAGTAAAAATAATTATTACTTTGGTTTTATTATTTTACTTTGGGTAGGGTTGGCCATCTCCTTACCTCTCGTCGTTGCTATGGTAAATCAGTGTATGGTTGAAGGATCAAATAAAACACTTGTTCGATTTCAGAGTTGACCTTACCACTTCATTTGTAACCTAAACGTTCATGGTTATGTTATGAATAGTAACAACTGAAACTATCTGTGTAGGTTTTCATGAGCTTTTTGGGGATGGGCACCTTTTGTTAAAGGTGGACTTTAGCATCAGTCACAAGTGACCTCTCACTTTAGAGGAATTAAGCTTGTAGTACAGCATTTATTTAATAATAAGAATTTACACAGCAATTGTTTTTTTTGTTTGTTTTATTTCTAAGATTGTCTTCATACTCCAGAAATTGTCCTACATTTTTAGTGAATGGTGTACCTAAAAATGTACTGTGATTGGATGATTCCTCTGTATGAATTATTATTTAGGACATTGAGTGGAAGTAATAAAATGACTGTTATAAAGGAATCTGGTTTTGTGTGTTAATTTGCTGGTGCGGGGTGTGTGTGTGATGTGCTGTACAAGGTGTGGTTCCTCCACCTTCTCCCCATCCACACTAGGTCTAATGTAGTCTTTCTTTGTCTTTGCTGTGTTGCAGGAATGTTACTCTAGGCTTTGCTAGACCGGTCTGCAGCAGCCTCCTGTGCGCCTTCTCACTATATGGCCCATGGATTTTCTAAACAAAAACTGATGTTTTTTGACCTGCATGTGGACACAAGAGTTTCCATTCTCACAGCAAACCAAAGGAAAAGCACTATTTTTTTTTTTTACAGACACTTAGTTGAATTTATAAAACTCACTCTGCTGATTTTTAGTATTTTTAGTTTCCCACCTCTGCTAATTTCTGGTTTTCAGTAGCTGGTTGAACTTCCCTCCAAACGTGGGTGTAAAATGGGGTCTGCTATGGAAGCAGCGGACATTGCCGTCGTGGCACTGTACTTCGTGCTAGTCTTGCTCGTCGGCCTGTTCGCCATGTGGAAGGCCAACCGGAGCACTGTGAGTGGGTATTTTCTCGCGGGGCGGTCCATGACGTGGGTGGTCGTTGGGGCTTCTCTGTTCGTCAGTAACATCGGCAGCGAACACTTCATTGGCTTGGCGGGATCAGGTGCTGCAAGCGGCTTTGCTGTGGGTGCCTGGGAGTTTAACGCGCTCCTGCTGCTTCAGCTCCTTGGATGGGTCTTCATCCCCGTCTACATCAACTCGGGGGTGTACACGATGCCCGAGTACCTCTCCAAGCGCTACGGTGGCAGGCGGCTCAAAGTCTACTTTGCCTTCCTATCGCTTCTGCTTTACATCTTCACCAAACTATCAGTGGACCTGTATGCTGGGGCACTCTTCATCCAGGAGTCCTTGGGATGGAACCTGTATTTGTCTGTTATCCTGCTGATTGGCATGACAGCCCTACTAACAGTCACGGGGGGGCTGGTGGCTGTTATCTACACTGACACCCTTCAAGCCGTCCTTATGATTGCTGGGGCTCTCAGTCTCAGCATCATCAGTCTGGTGAAAGTCGGAGGCCTGGAGGGTGTGCGGACCAAGTACATGCAGGCCGTCCCCAACGTCACAGCAATCATGGCAGCTGGCAACTTCTCCTACACTAACTCCTGCCACATCCATCCCAAGCCGCAGTCACTCAGGCTCCTGCGTGGGCCGCTGGACGAGGACATTCCATGGCCAGGCTTCCTTCTGGGCCAGACACCAGCGTCCATCTGGTACTGGTGTGCAGACCAAGTCATTGTGCAGAGGGTGTTAGCTGCTAAAAACATTGCCCATGCCAAGGGGTCAACACTTATGGCTGGCTTTCTAAAGATTCTGCCCATGTTCATCATTGTAATCCCAGGCATGATTTCTCGAATCCTCTTCCCTGATGAACTGGTCTGCATCAGTCCTGAGCATTGCCTGCAAGTGTGTGGCAGCCAAGCTGGCTGCTCCAACATTGCCTACCCTCGCCTGGTCATGAATGTCATGCCCGTGGGACTACGTGGCCTCATGATGGCTGTGATGATTGCAGCCCTTATGAGTGACCTGGACTCCATCTTCAACAGTGCCAGTACCATCTTCACACTGGACATCTACAAAATGCTGAGGAAGGGCTCGTCCTCCAGAGAGCTGGTGGTGGTTGGGAGGCTCTTTGTGATCTTCATGGTGGCCATCAGTATTGCCTGGGTCCCTGTCATCATAGAAATGCAGGGGGGGCAGATGTATCTGTATATCCAAGAGGTGGCTGGTTACCTCACTCCCCCTATTGCAGCCCTCTTTCTCCTTGGTATCTTCTGGCCACGCTGCAATGAGACCGGTGCTTTTTGGGGGGGGATGACCGGCTTTGTTCTGGGGTCCACCCGCTTGATCCTCGCCTTCGTATACCGGGAACCACGCTGCAATCGGCCGGACGACAGGCCGACCTTCATCACCAGCATCCACTATATGTATGTTGCCACAGCCCTGTTCTGGCTCTCTGGCCTAGTGGCGGTGGTGGTCAGCCTTGCCACGGAGCCTCCAAAAAAGGACCAGATTATTCGCTCAACCATCTGGGGGCTGCAGAACAGGGAGAAGCTGTCGGCTAGGCACAAGGAAGAGGCCTACAAGCTGACTGACAAGAGCCCCAGCCACTGCAATGGCACTGGTGGCCTCCACAAGGAGCTTCCCCTGGGCCTCCAGAAGGAGCTGTGTGTGGATGGGGCTGAAGTAAAGCTACTAGTTGCTCCTAGCAGTGACGGCACTATAAGCTCTGACACGCCTAGATCTGTAGACCGCTACAACACAAACGGCCAGGTGGGCATCATGCGGCAGGACAGCTCCGATGAGGGTGGCTGTGGAGGAGAAGGGGGGAGGTGCGTCAAGGTGATGGACTGGTTCTGTGGTTACAAGGAACAAGCCACAAAGGACCAGCGAAGGAGTGTGGAGGATGAGGAGCGACTCATTCAGGAGATGCTGTATGAGTCTCCCAGGATCAAGGTCATCCTCAACCTGACTCTATTAGTGGTCTGTTCTTTAGGGATCTTTATGTTTGTGTACTTCTCCTTGTAGCTCCCTTTGGAGGGAGGAATGCCATTTTGGGTCTGTAATATTTACAGTTAGCTACTGTGGTTCATTATAACGTTATCTGCTTTAGTGGGGATATAACAGAGATAATTGAAGGTTTTGAGCAGGTATGACACTGTATATAATACCTACTATTACCAAAATTATTTGGGGACTGTATTTATTTTTAATAAGTTGAACTGTTCTAGAAAAGCCTTTTTGTGAATTTTGTCTGTTTTTATGTGTTCTGAGGTCTACTGGAGTTTCCCCCCCAACTCGTCTATAGTGCAGCTGTAGTAGAATTGCTGTGTTTGGTTCATTTTCTCATTTTGGCTCTGGTGGAAAAATCCTTCTGTACATTCTGGTGTCTTGCTTATTTACTTCATGGTCAGGTAATGTTTTGTTTATACTAATGTTTCATGCACTGCTTGGTTTTCAGTTTTAACTGGTGCAAGTTTGTGTTGAGGTATGGGTTGTGTCTACACGTTTAAATTGCACTTCCTGACCCAGCTGCCAGTGTCTTTTGTTCAATCTGAAGACCACACACAGCCGTTATTGTTGGGAAAGACCAGGCAAACAATGCTAATAAGTGCTCATTTCAGAACAAACCCAAGAGTTTCTTTTTTATTTCCTACATGACCTTCTTGTTAACACTAAAGGTAAGATGGGATTGTTGGCCAAAAATGAACTCCAGTCATAGGGCTATCTTTTCATTCATTCATTCATTCATTCATATCACCTGTAAATATAGCTCTGGAAAAAATTGAGACCACAGCAAAATTTTCAGTGTTACTTTTCTGAACTTTGGGGTATGTGTCTGTGTAGAAATACACATATTTTTGCAAACTGCAGACTGGCTCTTCCTTACTTCTCATTGATAAAGGGCTTCTTCCTTGCTTTATCTGTCTTCATTCCTGCTTCGAGGAGCCAGTTGTGAAGTGCACTGCGAGGACAATTCATATCACTTAATGTGTTCCATTCTTTTGGAAGGTCACTTGAGGTCATGCTCTGATTTGTTTGAATGCTGATGATCAGATGCATTCGATAAGTTGATAGTCATCTCTGAGAGTCGCTTCCACCCTCTACTTGGCTGGTTTTTGGTCATTGCCAGTATCTCCTGCTTCACCTTTTTCGTACAGCTGACTTAGAAGCCTGGAAGCAGCCTGCCTTGCAGTGTAGCCTTCTGCCAGCAAAACCAGCATTAAACCAGAATTTAAAAATGCAGATTTAAAAAAAATTATACAGTGGTCTAAATTTTTTTCCAGAGCTGTATATAAGCCTTTGGGTCACTGGTCTTTCTTCCCTACTTCATTCACTCTGTGTTTCGTTTGCGCAGTGTATCCTTACACTGCACTGAAGATAGCTTCACGGCTAAAGGATCCAATGGCTGCTGAGATGAATCATTGAAGGCTTTTCCCATCATTTAGCACATGCTACAGGGTTTGTAGTAATAGCTGATCACTTGTCTTCATATTTGTTAACAACTTTACATTGTGTTTAAATTGCTACATATTTATCTCTCTACCAATAGTTTGAATGGATTCTGTAAAAAACACCATCTTCCTCTAGTGTCTGTTAGGAAAAAAATGTTGCCTAGAAGTACATGCAGACATGCTTTTCCAGATGGAATTTGAATTCGCACTTATTTGAAAATAAACACATTTTTAAACATATCTATTGTGGGTCTAATTTTTTGTCTTTGTCCATATTCAGTCACGTATGTTGATACATAAACACAAAGGAAAGTCCTGTATTTACAGTGGCTTTTTGGAAAAGCACCACACCTTTGAATTTTAGATCCAGGTTTCAAGTTCATGTCATAAACCACTTTTACCTGTTACCCAGCCTGCTTACACAGACAAAAGCTCATTAAAAGCTGTGATCTCAGAAAAGGAAAGGTTTCCATCCAAAACATTCAAGTTCTGTCATGCATACTATACTTAGTAAAGAGTGGTGTACACTTCCTAATCATAAGCTGCCCTTGGCCAGATTTAATGGTTCTGGCAGCTGTTTCATTAAGGTGTCTTATTCCAAATGGAAATGCATTAGAAATGATGAAAAATTAAATAATACCATTGAAGTTTCCGCCAGGGTTCCATGTGTGTGGAGTTTGAATGCTCTTCCCATGTCATCGTGGGGTTTCCTCCGGATACTCCGGTTTCCCCTCACAGTCCAAAAACATGCAGAGGTTAATTGGAGTTGCCAAATTGCCCATAGGCGTGCGTGTTGTGTGTGAGTGCGCCCCTGTGATGGGTTGGTGCCCTGCGATGGGTTGGTACCCTGTGATGGGTTGGCGCCCCAACCTGGGTTGATCCCCACCTTGTGCCCGTAGCCTCCAAGATAGGCTCCAGACCCCACGATCCTGAATAGGATGAGCGGTTTTGGAAACTGGATGGCTGAATGAAATACCTCCACGTTACATTTAAAGAAATGTTTGGACACCGTTAGACTTTGAATCCACTTTAGTCGTGGTATGTTTTGCTGTATGTTCAGGATGTACCCATGTCCCGGTGACCATGTCTTTGAAGTCATGTGACTGGTAGAGTAACATCTCCCTTGGGGCCTTCAGCAAGCCCCCTACGTCAAACTCCTCCAGGAGTGCTGGATGCTGCCTGGTCCTGCTCTCTGATGCCATTTTCAGAACTAACACAAACTTGTTAGCTATAAAGTTGGAGAGAAAGGTGAGTTAACTGCAGATTAATTATGGGGAACAGGGTAAATTATAAACTTTCCTCTGGATGGATTAGCATTTGGCCAGATGACCAGATCATCTGATCTCCTTATGTAACTGATGTGAAACAGCCATTTAATCTGATGAGAGGCTCTGTGAGCATCTGAGTAATGAAGCAGGCATGTAAGCCGACTGATCCATCCCAGCAGAGCCTCTGTGGGCGTGTGCTCGTTCTGCTTCCTACCCAGCCTGGTAGTTTTCCACTGATAGAAGGGCATGCCCCCACAAGTGAGCCTATCGGCATTCTGGGAAATGCAAAGTGAACAGCAGGCTAATCTAAAACCTCCATTGTTTCAAAAGAGTGTGGCTTTACGTTCCACATTACTGCGCCGACTTCCATCACTTGTCACATATGAGCTGCATAATGCTGCTGTCACATTTACATGCACATCACCATCTCTGTGACTCACACAGGAGCTCACATCCCTTTGAATTTCCCATCTGTTGTAATTCTTCATGAATTACTAAAAATTCATTTTTAAGGACTGGGTTTCATACGTCATCCAAACATTTATTAGGTCAAAATGTTTTTTTGTTTTTTTGTTTTTTGTCTAATAATAGAACGAAATACCACTATACAAAAATATAACAATGTATTAATATTATAGAATGTTTTTTCTCCAGTTTTCCTGTCTTCAATGCCCCCGATATAAATTAGCTTGCCACTGCAAGAAGTTTTGAAAATTTAATTAAGCAGGAAAAGACAGACGAAGCAAATGCTATTCAGGGGACACAAAAGCTCTAATCAATTCAATACCTGATGATACCTGATGAACAGACACAATTACAAGGGGTCACTTTACAGGGAACAATATCCTTACAGTCCCACACCAAGTATTCACTGCACCTAACTAAAAAAAAAAAAAAAAAAGACGTCACCAGTGATTGAAAACATAATAAAATACAATATTTCCTCACTTTAAATTACTGGACTTAAATCAAACTGAGGAACTTGCACATCTGACAGGTCAACTTGAAAAGACGTTGACATGATGAGGTGACATCTTTGTATTGCCACCTAACCCTTAAGGGTGGGGTGTACAGATACCGTGGTAAATTTAAGGTGCGTTCGTTTCTTTATTCTGAGTATTTCGAACCCTCACCCTGAAAAACCTGCTTACCAGTAGATCACTGTCAGCTGCTGTTACTAAGCAATGCCCAATAATTGTGGTCTGTTTTCTTTAGCATCTTCAGCATTGAAAAAGGCAACGCTGTAGAAAATGTTTTCTTCGGCCTCGAATGTATTTTTATGCTTATCTTTGGCTCTTCTGGCTTGAGGTCACAAAATATCCCATATATTCATTAGTCATTAATATGTAGATGCATGCAGAGAATGGGCTGATTATGTATTGATGATAAACTGGCAAGCAAAACCCACTGTAAAGTAAACAGGTATCTATGCCCTACATCGCTGTACCTGGTATTGTACAGCTGCCTCTCCTAAGCTTCAGTGTTTTTCTTTCTGTTAAAATTTTATTGGCCACATTACCAGCCTGGCTTTATGTTTCAGCCACTTCTTGGTGTCATTTTAATTTTTTTTTCTGTCGATGTGACGCCATCACGGCCGTTCCTCCCAAGCCTGACCTCACTGAGACATTCGTCACCTCTCCACAAGAGGAACTGGCCCAAATCACGTGTCTCTTCAGATGTGGACGCCGTTCCTTGACACACCGCTGGACTGCGGAATGTATTCCCTGAGTGGCAAAACCCCGCCAGCTGCAAGATCCACAGAGTGAGTGTGGCTGAGCATAGGCTGTTCTCCAGCCCTGGGAGTGATTGCAGACCATTCCACTGCCTTAACCTGAGTGTGACTCCTGGCCGATTTTGGGGCTTTACCCGGGGGTGAGTTCAGGCCTTTTTGAGCCCTTACCTCGTGATGAGAACAGGCTTGTTTTTGAGCCATGACATAGAAATGAGTGCATGTCCTTCTTGGACTTTGGCTTGTCCGTGAGTAAAGGCCCTTCTCAAGCCGTAAGCTGGAGATGACTGTGATCCCTTCTAGACTTAGATCTGGGACTGAGTACCAGCCTTTACTGAGCCTTGAGATTCCTATCAGCACTACTGGTTCTTATTGTCCTTCCACGGTGTCCTTGATTTCTGGGCTTGGCTGTCATTCGGGGGGCCTTCACAGATTTAGCCCTCTCTGGGAGAGCTTAGGACAGCCCTGAACAGACCATCGAGCACCATGCTTCTCTGTGCTAGAACTGAAGAATACTGAATCGCTTATCTGTTCAGATAAATGTTGTGTCTAAGAGAAATATTATATATCTCAGCATAACAACTGTTTCTTTGTCATTGTTTCAAGGGTAGTCTACCTGACATTCTTGGAATGAACAATCCTTAACCCTAACACATACATACACAGAAATGTACCTTGTTTACACAGATCTATAATGAACATTGTACCTCTCACAGACCATCATTTTTTTAGATGTTTTTTTTTTCAATTTTATATTTCACAAAATTATGCCTTTGGTTGTGAGACTACCATAATAAAAAACCTCTTAAACAATACACAACTAGCAAATATGCAAAAATGGATTTAAATGATGATAATTCAAAACTAAATATTGAATTATTTTATGTTTGCTGTACTGTGATTACACTAGAGTTACATGTCAAAATGTCTTCATCTCGTGATGTTTGTATTTTTAGGTCACAGGGGTATTTTGAGACTCTTGCTAATATCAAGAGGCACCTGTAGAGTCGGCCAAGACCCCTGCTGAAATGATATAAGGCAACCGGGGTCCTCTGCCATCTATCAAGGGGGACAGTGCTGCAGTCGCATGTAAGCCCAGCACAATGGTCACGCTGTCTTTCACCCTGAATGACCCTGCTACTGTGGGTAAAAACATCTATAACAAAAACCCCTGCAGCTCTGTGATGGAAATTCACTGGGAAAATTCTCATTACTAAGCTGGTGCATGCCCAAGGAGGTTGCTATGGTGACCAGAAAAGGAAAGAAGGAAAAGAAAACAATGTATAGCGGAAAAGCACAGATTATTAGGAGAGTGTGGGGCTGGGCCTGGCTCTCTGGGACAGTCTGGGCTTCTCTGCGGCATTGAGGTGAGCACATTCTCACGCCTCCAGAAGCTGGTCTCTCATCTCGTGTCAGCAGGGTCCCTCCATATTGACTTACCATGCGCCGGCCGTCTTTAGCGGACGCCAGGACTGGCACTGACATCTCCGGCTCGCAGGGCCTTTGTGGGCGACGCGCTGAATGCCCTGTAATCTTTGCGAATGTCTTCAGCAGCATTTAAAGGCAGCGTGCCAACCTTGGACCCACAGACACAACAACCGGGAAGGCATTTGAGTTTGAATGCCTTCCGAGTCGTTCCGGAGGCAGCCTGTGTGGTACAAATGTATCGCGTAACACTGACTTATGTGCTTGACAGACCACGGATAAAGCAACGGGTGAGACTCGGAGCCTCCTGACCCAACATGGCACCTAGCACCGCAAAACTGCATTATGGGATTATTCCACAGAAAAGGATTCAAATGGCAGTGTTTGGCCCTTCTGAAATAACAGCTTAGGTAGTCTCTCTGGAGCTTGTGTCAAATTCGATTAATGCTGGTCTTCTTCGAGGTTTAGCCAAAACCTGCATCCTGGGTTCAGTTTTAGATGCATCTTGGCCTTAGGGGAGCCCAGTGTGGTCATGTGGCTTCCGGAATGCTGCATTTCCATGCATTAACACCTACCTGCATCTCTCACTGTGTTCTGAACACATCATTTAACTTTACTACTTGAGTAGCTTACAGCATAGACAAAAAACATAGGTAATAGTAGGCCAGTTACAGTACTGTGCAAAAGTCTTGGGCCATCAAAGAAAATGTTATGATAATGCTATTTATCTCGGTAGTACTGTAAGTATAAATTTGCTCAGGAAGAAAAATACAATTTAATGTTAGAACAAATGCAAATTAAAAGTAACACAATAAAAACTAACAAAAATTTCTTCTGTTCTCCAAAAGGTTACTATGTCTTGTTGGATGACTAGATGATCACCGCTTCAGCTCACAAACCTCTACTCAGGGGCACCTCAGCCATTCCGTGTATTTGTTAAATTTCACCACCAGCTCACTTAATTCACTAATTTAGTTAGTTAACAAATGTCAATAAAGTATCGATTAGTAATAGGAGGTGTGCTAGTGATCAAGTCAAAAACTACCTGCTTTTAGAAGAGGTTTTCATATGACTAAGCTGGCATGTTTTGACGGACATAATTTTATAGTTCTGCACCAATATGACGATCATTTGAACATCATTTTCATTGACAGCTCAAGACTTTTGCACAGTGCTGTACTTTAGATACGAATAAACACAGCAAGTCATACTTGTAATGGTTGTAAAAGGTTTGTGGGGCAAGAATGGTTTTAGTTTGCTCTCCTGGTTTACAGCTGGGTGGACATGACTAACCCAACAAGCTCATGAGGAAATCGATACCGTTTTGTCTGGCATAGGTAAATGTGACAGTGAGACTGACAGTGTGCAGCTTGGCTGGGTACTGACACAGTAAAGTGCTGATAAGCCAGTACGGGTGGGTGGAAAAATACCATGTCTCCTGTTTCCCGTACCCTGAACACTGTTAGTATTTTTCCTGAAAGCGTTCGCTTTTTAATAACTCCTCTCCCCATGCGGTTACCCCTGGGCCCTTAACATGCAGCCGCAATGACAATACAGATAGACTTTGGACAAGTAATTTTAGCAACCGCATTAGAAACAGATTAAAAACAATGAGTTTGAGAATGTCAGATGTGAGAGAGGGCTCAGAGTCTTCAGAGGTGTGTCGACGTGTCCCCGGGCGAAGTCAACAGTTCTTTTCTCAAGTATTAGACGTTACAGAATTTTTCAATCAGTTACCTTGCATGCATTTGTCATTTTATAATGTTATAAAGACAGTGTTTTTCTCCCCTATCTTGACTGAGAAATGTCTGTGTAAGTAATGAGGATTTACTTCCACTAGGTTTCATGTAAGTTGACACTAGCTATTCCCTTTCATTTGTTTCTTTATAGAAATCCCACTGAGCTTGGAGTGAGAGAACCTGGCTTTAGCAATGACCAGCAAATTCACATATACTGTGTAAAAAGACTCAGATAACATTTGTTGGAACTGTTATCCAGTCCAGAGTTGTGCCCTGTACTACCTGTGACATGCTTCAGCTCTCCCCCTGCCCCGGACCTGAATAAGCTTTTAGAAGATCAGTAGATGGATGATTTACTGGAACTGTTCAGGTCCTCGCTGAATGCACCAGAACGAGACTTATCAAACATCAAATTTTAGCCTTCGGCTACAGTGCACCATCTGCTGTCAGGTGGGTAGAAAATGGTTAAATTCTTCCAGAGTTTTGGCAGGTGCTGATTCTGTATTCTGGATCTCCACAACACTTGACGATCTGGTTTTACTGTTCCCGTCCAAGCAGCAGTTTATTTTCTGGAAAACCTTTTTTCCTTCTTAAGGACACAGTTTGGAGATCAAGGTCTATCAATGTCAAGAGCTCATTAAATGCAGGAATGCAGAGAGTGTTACTCCGCAGGTCAACACATTTAGAATCCAAATACATGAATTTCTTGTATTAGAGGGTGCAGAAAGGGACAAACTATACTGCTTATTTTGTTGGCCTTGATATTGTGAGAATAGTCCTGGTGAATATTTCATGCCATAGTGGAAAATTCCATGATTCTCCCTTCCTTCCTCCCTCCCTTCCTCTCTCCCTCCCTTTCTGTTTTACCTTCTTCATCTCTTACCTACTTTGGTTTGCTTTCTGAACTATGGCAGACTGTTAACAGTAGCATCAAAGTTTAATCTAAACTACAAGAAAAATGAAATTGACCTTTGCCCCCTCCTGAATTTACAGTGTTTTCCCAGTGAGTGTGCACTCTTTACGCTGCTTCCCATTCCAATTCAGGACAGGAAACACTGTAATGTGAAATATGTGCGTGCTGAAGAATGAGCAGTATTGCAAATGTATAATCAGAGTTTTCGTGTTGGCACTGATGGGACAATGCCAACCAAGTTGCAGCTATTTAGATGCCTAGCAGAAGATGTTTTCCAGCTGAAGCACAGGAATTTAGCGCACAGAATGTGTTGGGCCGAGTCAGTACATGTTTTTGTCATCTCAGATGACTGTTGCGTCTGTTGCTTTCCTGTCCTGAGGTGCTAAGTCACTGGGATCTACTTACAGGGATGTAAAGCTTAGTGAAACCAGTGCCGTGATGTCACATTTTTAACCACACTGTGTTTAGAGGTGTTTTCCAAAAAATGCCTTTTGAATTTTGATATCATATTATGTATCTTGAATATCGTGCGCCGATGAAACACAGTGATTGTGTCTTCCGCCTGTAGATGTTGTTTTCGAGAGACATGATGTGTTTCGTGCCCCCAGCTGGTTCTCAGTGTTTCAGCATTTGGGGACTTTTGCATTTTTCTGTTATAAACAAAACAGACAATACTTGCAAAGACAAAGCCACACCTGCGCCCTTTAATTGAGACTTACAATTTTCCCTTACCTGCCTGGCAGTGATGTGGGTGTGACCCTAGCAGTGCTACCTTTGCCCCGAGCCCACATCTGATGTCTTACATTTGGACCATACAGAGGAGAGACAGGTGGGACAAACGACTATGGGAGGTGAGTGTCATGTGAACGGTTTAGACACCGGCACACACGCATGTACCTGCATGTTCACATATGTGACTTCGTTGCTGCGTTTCTCTTTAATTGCGCTGAATGGTTGCATTGCAATAAACACTAACTTAGCCTAAGACGAAACCTAAGAAAAATAAAAATGTTATTCTCATATGCTATTTTTCCTCCAAATTTGTCCTCAGAAAGACAGTAAGGTAACACTTAAGGCCGTATTTTTAGTAATTCATTAATACATTCATAATGCATTAATAAAACATTATAAACATAGCTATACATATTTATAAAAAGCCATAACACATTATAGCCATGTTTATTATGTGTTATGACTGCATTATGAAGCTCCCATTTATATTGCCCTATAGATACCTGTATAATGCAAGTGTAAGCATTTAGGATGCTCTGTACATTATAATGGTACAATATAATAGCTATGTTTATAATGCTTTATGAATGCATTATTATTTTACCGACCGTAAAATCTGATGTAAAAGCCCAAGTTTACTGAAAACTTATTTTAAATAATACTCCACACTATTTTTGTTTATTCAAATCCATGGTCTAGTAGAGTTATGAATGTTAGTGCTCCACAGAGGTCGCCACAGTGTGCTCTGGGAGCTCAGCTTGCTCTGTCACGGTTGCCAGATGCCCTGCCTGGACTTTCAGTGCAGCAGAAGCTGACACCCCTTTCAGAGGTGCTACATTCACAGGCAGGGAAGGGGCTGCCATTTGGCACCAAGCACTGCAGTTACCGATATGCCGACGGGGTCCGTTTGCACGTCCGCGCCCTCTCTGCCACGCACGTGCAGTTCTGCGTTATTCATCAGCTAACCCTCCCCCTGTGGTCTTTACCAGACTTTCTGCTCTACAGTCCTGGTACTTGGCCTGGCTGGTCCGTTGGCTCAGAATTTTCCTCTGGGCATCTGGTATCCCTCAGCAGAAATATATGGTTGAGTACATCTCCATTTACACATTTTACATTGTTCTATAATTCAATCCCATTGCATTCCCGTGTATTCTGTAACTGGAGTCAGGGTTATAGTGGTGGTGGAGGAGGGCACACACACACACGCGCACACACACACACACACGCGCACACACACACGCACACACACACGCACACACACGCACACACACACGCGCACACACACACGCGCTCATAGGCATCAGAACACATTTTGAGCTCAGGATGCCGAAAGTCGTAACGACCAATAGACTTTACTGAAGCTCTTTTGTATCATTGGTTGCTATCAACAGCTTAGAACAAGATAACAAGCATGGAGACATAAACCAACTACAACCACTCTCACTGCATCAGCAACATGAACCGCAACCTGATTGCCAAGGTAACGAATTGCAATAAACATTGGGCCACACTTGGAAATGGGGAGCTATTGATCGTGACAACTTAATAGCAAACCACCTCATTTTGCAATCAAAAAATGCCTTGCATTGCATAGCGACAGCTTTGTTTTTAAACAGCCACAGAGAGCATTCTGACACTGCACTACCACCAACATCCTGGGGGGGTGCTAAAGCATCCCTACCCCCAGTATTACTAAACACTAGGTGCACACACACAAAGCAGAGACCCTGATCCAGTCCCCCAGACCTGGAGGTGTGAGACAGCAGTGCTACCCCCTGAGTCACTGTGCCACCTCTCCATTACATTCCTCTTATCTCTAAAACGTTTGGTAATTCACCACTGCCTATTCTGCAAAGGGAGGGTTCTAATTTCAGTCCACATGCTGTGATATTGTTTTCAAATGACACCACAGCAGAAATAAAACACATCATCACCACTCTCCCCACTCTGTGCTTGTGACATTCCATGTAGTTTAACGAGACGCAGCCACGGAGACTGGAGGAATTTGTTTCCTTGTCAAAAATAGCCATTCTGGATGCGTCGCTGCATTCCTATTTGTTTGGAGGGAGGGTACTTTTCCCCGGAGCCCGCAACAACCTCCTCTCTTGTACAGCTCCGCTGCTTTGACTGCCCCTTGTGGTTGCGATGCTGCCAAAGATGTCGGAATAGTTTGGTGTTGAACTGAAGAGTCTGCCCAAATTGGATCTTTTTTTTTTCAGCTCGTCTGAATATTTGAGACTGGCTAGAGAGATGGCCAGATGTATTTCAGTTATTTATAATGAGCGATTTTATTTATGTTCAATCACGTTTTATTCGGTGCTGCAGAGAGTAGCTTCTGCAGACTTTCCTATAACTGCTCTGCTTCTCTCACTCAGCCACCTTCTCACCTTCAGACAGGTCAGGTTTCGTTACCTTTTCTTTGGGTTAAGTGGCTGATCAAGTCAGAACACTAAGGTGATTACTTAACATCAACAGCAGCCACTCCTGAGGGCCAACTAAGCCAAGCAGCATTTGGCATTTCATTCCAGGAACTGATTCCTGAAGCTGTTCATAGAAAGTATTCATTGTGAATTGTCATCTTGCTGATAGAAGGACTCACGTGTATCTCTGTTGTGATCATGTTGCAATCGGAGCCTGACGTGCATGCTGTGCGTAATTGCACAATATATTGCGTTACTGCGGTATCACAATGCTTTGCTGTTGCTAGGGTCATTGGGTTCAGGTTGCTGTGAGTTTAATTCTAAGGATGACTTGATTTTTTTCATCAGTGGAAACGTTCTAGAGTCAAGCTGCTGCATCTCTGCAGTTCATAGTTCTTAGTTCTCTCTTGTCAGTAGGCTCTTCTTCAATGTCTGAAATACTGGGAAGACAGGGATGGGTCACAAGCTTTCATATCAACTCACTTCTGCTTATTTAAGATAGTAGCTGCCATAATAATCTGTTGAATGGTTCTTCTAAGTTTGTGAATGCTCTTTGCCTTTTCCTGAGCAAACCTTCACTTGTGGTTCCTGTCAGTAGACTAGCTTTCGTTTGTTGTTTAAAATCTGGAATTATAAATGACTTGTAACTAAGGAAACACTAGTTGTTTTCTTGTTGACAGAGATAATGGATCATGATTGAAGTGCTGTCACAATGCCCAGCTATTTCTGTAGGAATTTTCTGGTATGTTTTCAGACTTGCTCCAGGTTCATCCACACCCCAGAGATGAGTGTATTGGCAACACTAAGGACAACAGAGCCCCAGTGAGCATTAGGTCTCAAGCTTGCAAGGTATTTTCATGTGATTGGCTGGGAAGTCAAATGGAATAAAATTGGGGTACGATTGCACTGGCATCACACGGAGTTATGGTTCTCCGTCCCGTGTATTTGTCCCTGCTGTGGCTCTAAATGTTCTACCTCAACATTATCGACTAGAACAGCGGTCCCTAACTTTCATCAGCAACACCAAGTCAAGATCCACTGCAGGCCTGTATCCAGATTTTGTCAACTGAGGGATCACAGCTTTTTTTTTGGGGGGGTGAGGTGGGTTCATGCATATCATTTTACTACATGGTGGTGAGCCAGGACGGAAGCAGACAAATTATGTGGGGGGATTCAAACCCATGATTTTATTATGTGGCTACATGCCAGGTCCACTGAATCCGGTTAGTGGACTGGTGGGGGCCAGTCGATCATGCAGTTCGGATTCAATTGTAGTTTGGTCTGGATGTGGAGTGGAGTCCACTGGTCTAAAACATTCCGTGTTCCATGAGGACTCCTCATCTCAGCTCCAAGTGACAGATGTCAGTCATCCTCAGTGGTAGCAGGCGACAGGCGGTCCCGCTGGGGGCAGATTCACAGTGGCTGGTTTCATGCTCAGTGGGACGGTGATGCCACGGTTTTGGTTGCGGGACGTGGATGGCGAAGGCACAGAAACCACACATCTCTCTTTGTTCCCCCTGAATCGTGTCACTGTGTTTGAGGGGCAGGGCAGATAACAAGGCGCCTGTCATTCTGTCATACCCTGGGGTTACATGTGGCATCCCCCGTCCGCCCAAGTGTTAAATTCCATCAGGAGAACAAAAAACTCTGCAGCAGAACCAGAACAGGGCACACACAACATTACCCCCTTTGCGAGCACTTTCAGCTGATCTCACACAACAGATACTTAGACGTCGATTCTGCCATCTGGTGGAAAGGCAGCAAATACGCTTACAAACTCATGGCAAACAGAGATCAGCCTCGAGGAATTACAGTACGAGTAAGTTACGAGTAAGTCGTGTAAATTGCTGGATCTATCCATTAATCCATCCGTTTTCTACCCTATCGAGAGCAATTTGGCTCTTAGAGCAGGTATCTCACTGTTTTGGTTTCTGGGTTGTTAGATGACACTGTTTATTGTTTTGACAGGTGATATCAGATCAGTTTTAAGAAGCAGTTCTTGTACAAAATCAGATAATTCCACAGTTGTACACACACTAGTACAATGGCAAAAAAATATACACAGGTACAAACCTTACCAGTTAGCTTTGTCTGTCTTTGTCTTCCACTTGCTGTTATTAGGGACTTGATTAATTTACATGTCATACAATATTGTCCAAGCATATTGTACATCGGTAGATTTGAGAATGTTTCAAAGACCAATCGAATTGAGTAAGGAGTCTTCACGAGAAGCAGGAAGTTACTGACGGCTGTAATCACACATGCAGGGAGTCATTTGACAAACATGTTTTGTAACTGGAAATGTTAACGTCTCACTTAAAAATGTACATTTGACTTGGGATTAATTATGCTTTAAATATATGCTGTAATTATAGCTACAAGCAATATGAGTCACTGAGCAATATATTAATTTACAGTGGGAAAGCAAAATGCGTCATTGTTTGGACAAGTAGGACACAAAGGGGCAGAAAGGGACACCAGTACAACCTGGCCCTAAATTTGGGTCTGACCTGCTAATGTCCAAGCTGTGTAATGGTGGCACTGGAACTTACATTGCAGTAACTCACTGGCCCTCACCTTCCTTTCAAAGCTTCTCATATGGATTTGAACATATTGCAGTGATTGCCAGTGGCGCAGTAGGGGCATGGATACCCTGGCACAATCAGGGGGGGCAGCATACTACAGGGACCCTCAAATGCAAAAAGGCAGGTGGTGGGGCCCAAGGTGACATTTTGTCAGAGGGCCCAGAATTTCCAGCTATGCCCGTGATAATCGCAGTGCCAGTGGGAGGCAAAGCATCACTGCAGATAAGTTCACTGCTGTGTACAGTACAGTGATGATACAGGATGCCTCCGGTCCCATTTTATGAAGTAATTCTTCCTAAAATCACACATTTTTAAGTTCCTTATCAAACACTGGATTCCAT
The DNA here is from genome assembly GCF_048594095.1 of Paramormyrops kingsleyae. NCBI lineage: Eukaryota > Metazoa > Chordata > Actinopteri > Osteoglossiformes > Mormyridae > Paramormyrops > Paramormyrops kingsleyae. Next base: position 71,422,980 of record NC_132797.1, on the reverse strand, counting down.
AGAATGCAATGACTGCTTACGTGAAAAGCTGTAAAAAATAAAGTGTTTACTAAAGCCTTTGAAATATTTTCACCTAAAGAAGAACATGAAAATATGAAGAATGGGATGAGGATTGGTGCAGGAGTAAAGTGGTAAGGACTTGTCTAAGGTTGTATTCTCCCCCATATGGAAATGACTGTGCTACAATAGATACCTTCTCATACAAAAAGAACACGATGTTCGCTATTACATTTCTCCAAGGGTGTAACTTTGGGTTGAGCATTGGGAGGGTTGTGGTCTCCACCCATTTAGGGGGATCCAGGGGGTTGTATTAGCTGGTTTTGATTATTCTGGGTGTGGGTTACAACCTCCCCACCCCACCCTATAATTTACACCCATGCATCTCTCTGTCAGGTCTGCAGTTGCCACACAAAGGCTGCCTTTAAACAAGCAACATGTTTATTTTAGTATTCAGTGTAGTGACTGTGGGAGGGGCCACAAACCTCAGGGGCCCCATGCAAATGCGTGGTTTGGGTGGGGCCAAATGCTCCAGTCCAGTTTCCTCCCATAATCAAAAATGATGGCTAATGGTGAGGTAAATGGGCCGTTCTTATAAAAACGCTGCGGTCTAGACAAACTGCTATGGCTGACTTCAGACCATCGATCACCTTCCATGTCTCCTTTATAACCTAGATATATTTGGAGGGGAAATGACATGTTGTCACATACAGCTTGAGTACTGCGGTCCGCTCAGCCTCAGGTGTGTTTCATTGTACATTTATACGCACTTAATTTATGTCTCTGAGTTGCCGATAGTGTATGGTTGAACATGCCCTGTGATAGACTGCCGTTCCAGCCGGGGTGGATCCCTGCCTCAGCTTTATGCTGCCTGGGACAGACTCCAAGCGCCGCCCCGTGAGTCTAACCATGGAAAGCACAATGAAACCATAAATTTATGATTTGGATACATGATGGAAACAGATGACTAAAGACATAAGTCACCCGGCCCACATTCACGCTGTGAACCTCCACACAGCTCGCTGCCCCTGGTACCACGGGGTAAGCAACACTCACGGTAAACACGCTGGGTGACTTTGAGGAAAGAATACAGGGTACGGGCTGATAGCACATTGTTCCAAGGGGAAGGACGCGGTCAGGGTCGTACTTTGCTGTTATTCTTATTCAAACACGGCGCTGATTAAACAGTGAGCTTAACTTCCGCTGCTCAGAGTCCAGCATTTCGGTGGTATTGCTCCTCAGCCCTGCCTTTACAGCTCCTCCTGTGCCTCACAACTGTAAGTCCTTCCCATAAATTTTGCTTTTTTCCAGACAGTTTCTTCTTAAGCAAAGGCTGGTCAGTATGATGTATGTTTGAACCTGCGACTCTAGGCCTGTACTGAGTAACATGTACTTGCGACAGCTTCTCAATGATTTTGTCTCGCTGCTTATCTTCCGTTGGTCAGCAGGGTGTAAACCTCTTTTTTTTTTATTCTTAAAATATGTCTGTCAGTATATTACAACACTCCATGTCAACGTGACAACCTGCAGATTAATTTTGGGGTGAAATAACCAGCAATGCCTCTAATAACCAGCAGGTGTCACTACAACCACTAAAAGAGCCCAACATGCTCAATGTATTTTAATTATCACTCTTTTATTCTCTCGATGCCATCATTCTGCATTCACACTGCTGTTTTTGAAGGAAATGGCAGCCACGCTTGCAAACATGACGCAGCAGCTGGGCGATTTGCTGGGCCGCTCACTGGGCCAGTACTTGGACCACTGGAGACTGAATGTCACACAGGCGCAGAAGGCCCTAAACCAGCGGCTGGCAGAGGAGAACTTCCAGGATGTCATCTGGTACCTCATGGTGATGATAGGCATGCTGGCCTTCATCATTGTGGCCATGCTTGTCAGCACAGTCAAGTCCAAGCGTCATGAGCACTCCGGAGACCCTTACCACAAATACATCGAAGGAGACTGGACCACGGCCCTCAATAACCAGTACAACAAAGCCAGCTACCTGAAGTCCAACCCCATTGCCCAGAGCTACTCTCCATGACAGGTTCTGTATGCAGTTTCACATTGGCTTTGGGACATCTGAACTAATCTGATATCACACGATGTAACAGCAGTGATCCAAAAATCCATGCAAACACAACTGATAAAACTGGAATTTCCACTATGAACACATTTGTCCACTGAGATGTTCAGTCAGTCCTCCTAAAAACTCTCCTCTGGTGAACTGAAAATTTTTGAGGTTGAAATTTCACCACGAGCAGCTAAACTAAAACATTTTCAGATCTGCATAAATATGGGGAAAACTGAATTTTAATAACTTGTCGTGTAGAACGATTAAAAACTCTACGGAGCTCAAACCTCATGATACAATCCAGTTTCATTATTAGATGTTAGGAGCTCTGAGTCAAGTGTGCTGTGGTGGGGGGGGGGGGGGGCTCAGCTTCAGCTACCGTGTCACATGATCACATAGATATGTACTTCATTTGGGGGAAAAACATTATATGCACATAGTTACTGACATAGAAACAGACAAATGATTCAGCTGATAAGGACAAACTATATCGGTGTGTTTATGCCATGTTGGCTCCTTGTCAATTGAAAATGTAGTTTCATAATCATCGTACAGTGAATGAACTGCTGCAGCCTAGTAACAGATAAAATGTAATTAAAAACTGAGCACGATGTGGCAGAGGTATGCTCAGACTGCTGGGATTTTCCCAAGCTTGTTTTTATGGCGTGTCGCGCTCATTCATCCCCATAGAGATCAGCAGTTTGTATGTGGACAGACTCATCAGTGGCGCGTCCAAAAAAAGTCACATTTACAGAATTAAAGGGCACTTGGCAGCCACATGACCAGCATCGCACTTTCATTGGCTGTCCGAGTCCCCAGCCACGCCCTCATTCCTGGGCAGACTGAGCAGCTCCTGAATCCTCTGCAGGTCTGAGTTTTGGTCCTCTCCACTGCTGCTCATCTGGCCAATCAGGTCCTCAGTCACATGCAAACGGGCATTCCTGTGGGGATCCACACGGCAGGTAGCGGTCAGCGCCTTGGGTGTCGACCATTTCACTGCAGACTAATATCACAGAGTAGTTCCAGGCACGTACCATTCTTCCAGTTTCAGCTGGTACAGCTCCCTGTGCTCTCTCCTTCGCCTCTCACGAATGGTTTCTCCCGCCAACTTCTGCATGGCCATAATCAGAACCCCTGCAGGTACCCTGCAATACATTTACACATATTGATCAGATCTTTTTGTCCAAAACAACACGCAAGCAATGCAGGCAGCACATAGCAAACAGATGTTAAGCGGCCAACTGGACAGCTAGCTGAGCTTCCAATGAAGGATGCATAACAACTGCAAATTAGCACTGGAGAAAAGAGCTAAACAATACAAAACAAAACACCGTAAAGAAACTAACGGGGAAGTTATTCAGAGACACTGTGAGGACTAAGCAAAAAATACAACAGCATCCAACAATAACCATAAAGCAATTGAGTCTTTGTCTGTGCTCCAGTGTCTTACAGGAGATCAAGATGGGATATGCAATTACTGAATAATTCCTATGCACCTGTGCATCATTCAAATAACAAAAAGAATATCTAATCTATGGAAATGTGTCCTCCGAGACAAAGCGTGTCCACAAACAGAGCTCACCCCAGCATCGATCCAATGAGTGATCCGGCAACCAGGCCCCGCAGTCCCAGGCTGAGCCTGAACAATCCTCCAGTGACAGCTGGGCATACCAGAAACAGCAGCTTGGCACGGTACAAACACACCATACAGCCAAGGTGGGGATCAGGACAGGAACATGAACTCACCCCCCGCAGCAGCGTAGTGGCTCATTGCATACTCATCCCTGTACACGGACAAGCCGGTGCTCACGGTGCTGCCCGAACACAGAGGACAGGGACAGTGAGCGCAGGGACCAGGCAATATGAAAAGGGCTACATGGCATTTTTACCTTACTTCTTGCAAATAAAACTCACTTGAAAAGGGTGACGAAGGCTGCTACTCTCCAGCTCCACCTCCATCCGTACCTGACAAACCCGCGGATGGCAGCGTTGTGAGCCGAGCGCTTGGACAACGAAACACAACCCGGTTATGACATGACATTAACATCTGACATCGGATTAACCTTGGGGATCTGCCGGTGACCCATCGGCCTCTCACCCCCCGCACTCACGATAGCGTCCACACGGCTGTGAAACACCTCTGCATGGCTCTGCTGGATGAACCTCTGGCGGGCGAGTCGGGCGGCAGGGACGCCCCCATACACCATGCCCAGAAGCGCAGCGGCCATGGCGCTTTTCAGCACGTTGGTCACCTCCTCGGAGTACGACTGCGTGTCTCTGCGGTGAGACGGTGAGAGACAGGTAAGCCGGTCCGGCCGAGCGGATACTACAATCCGCAAAGCGTGCGGACAGGGCAGGCCACGCCGTCACTCACTCCCGGTGGAAGAGGTCCTTCAGGCGCTCCCAGCCCGTCTCCGAAAGCTCGGGCTTCTCCAGACGCTGTGGAAGAGCCACCTGCATTGGCTCCGCGGCTCCAGCCGCAGAGACCCGCGGCAGCAACCGGAGACCCCCGATCAGAGAGAGGGGCCACCACACCGGCCGCTGACATCCAGACTCGTCAAGCCGCACGGCACTCCGCTCGGGTGTCTCACTCTGAAACCGAGCTGACATATTAACATTCTAGCACATCCACTGCTAGGGGACCGCAGCAGCGCTGTAGCTCGATAGAGCACCGGCGACACGCCGACCTCCAGCGGAAACCCGACCTTTATTCCGTGTCACCGAAATTGACGCAGCGGCCTCTAGCGGTGGAGGACCAGCCGCGCTGCACGACTGTAAATCAAACCACATCCCATTAGTATATTTTGTAAACAATAAACCGGCGTTATTTTTTATAATGCATTAATACCTGGCGACGATAAATACATTGTTAAAACCCACCAGTGAAGAACAGAAACAATCAAATTACAGGCATTTTTAACTGAAATGTTTTATTGTGAACACATATCAATGCATCAATCTTGAAAATGCGGAAGGGGGCTGGAGCAGCACAGCATATCTCTCTCTCTCTCTCTCACACACACACACACACACACACACACACACACACACACACACACACACACATACATACATACAGAGGTTTGTAATTATATCTTTGTGTAGGGACTCCATTCATTTCTATGGGGGAACAACATGACGACCTTAACCCCTACCCAGCCCTAACCTTAACCATAAGTAACCAAAAAAAAAAACGAGACTTTTGGCATTTTTACTTTTTTGATTGAATTCACAGATCTTTGTGGGGACCTGAAAAATGGTCCCCGCAATGTCAAAATAACAGGTTTTTATTACATTATGGGGGATACTTGGTCCCCACTGTTAAATCCATGGGTGTCATTCCTTTTTCTACTACCACTGGTCGGTGCCCCAGATTCTCAGTGTTGCAAATGTGATTATAGTTACCTTTTCTACCAGTTCTTTGCCGTTCGCAAGTTTTCAGGTCTTGGATCGCTATTTTAAGTACAGTTGGATATACTGAAACAGTCTATCGTCATCCACAAGGGGGCAATAAAATCCGTCTGAATCCAGCATATATTTAAATGGCAATTAATCCGAAATTAAAGGAAAAAAAAAACCTCTAAAAACAGAACTGTCGTATTTCAGACCAAAGCACTATATATACATTATAAGAAAACTATTTAATCTCATGTACAACCTTACACCTTTACAAAACATAAAAAAACAAGGGAACAAAAGACATATTTGGTTCTTCAGTTGCTATTCAACGACCATCTTAAGAAACTTAAGTTCCTTTGCAATTGGAGAAGACGCTCCGGATGTGGCCCTCAGCCAAAATGCAGATCCTTGGCCTGAATCGGAGTGGCTCCTGACCAACCGTCGGCGGTGGGTGTGATGCTCACAGCTCTGTATGAATGGTCTTGCTGAAGATCTGGTCGTAGGCTGCGTTCCTTTTGGGCTTGTATTTCAGCAGACGGCCAAACTCAGTGAGCAGTTTCTCCCAGTAACATGATACATCTTCCATATCCAGGTGATCCTGGATGAACTGCTGACCTCTGGCGGGAGAAAAGTGACATTCTGTATTTAAACAGGGAACTTAACACACCGTAGACAGTATAGATTGAACAAACCCAGCTAGTGCTGGGAATCTGCTAACTAATCACAACATGAGCACCATAAGACCAAAATGAAATGTCCCTTAGATCTGGGGTACAAAGAGGCATTCGAAAGCCATCCTTACCTTTTAGCCACATGATAAGCAACGTCATTGTTTTCTTTTACAAACTGGAGCAGCTCTCTGTGGAAGTAGGACATGTACAGAAAATTATGGGAAAACACAGAACAGCGAGTCCTTCCCAAAGGTGAACAAACTACTATTAGGCTAAAAATGGGACCAGAATGACTGTAAAGAAAGGTTAGAGTGTGTTTACGGAAACACTGAACCCAGTCCGGCCGTGCTGCTCTAATACCACTCAGCTGGAGCGGAACAGGTCAATTACCGGACGTCAGATAGGTCCTGCTTCACAGGAATGTAGTGGACCCAGGGCTTAAGTTGGGGATAGAAGAACTCCAGCCAGTCGTCACCCACGTGCAGCACCAAGGAGCCACAGAGGAACAGGTGCTTGAAGCGGAAGCTGGCTGCTACCCCACGGAAGTTGAACAGGTACCTGCGGATAGTAGTGGCTGAGTAGAGGGTAGAAAGTTCTGGAGGAAGGCGGTTATGAGCTTGTAGGATCCAAGGTGCTTTTGGATGTTCATTTCAAATATTTTTTTGTCCATATTTAATCATTTATATAATTGATATAAACATCAGGAGTTCATACTTGTATCTGCAATGATCTACAAGGGGTATCTCCTTGGCTGGTGGTTTGCCCAGTGTGTCCTGGTAGAGGATAAAGGAGAAGGAGTAGATGTGCATGATTACTGCTTTTCATTAATAGGGGCTGATGAAACCTACAGTTCCTCTGCAGGGAACAGGCTGGTGTTGTTATGGCAGGAAAGGCTTCACCTTCTCTGACTTCCAGGCCTGATTTTTTGTGTACTCTGCATCCACCAGCTGAGGGTCCTCCCGCGAAAGCAAGATTAGCGGGTCTCGCTCCGGACTGGTCCTACGGATCACACAACCGTCGTACACTCTCAATTCAACATCGGCAATCGATTTACGCAAGAACGAATCCAACGCTGCCAATTATTGGCGTTTGATGCTGGTCACGCTGTGAAGATGAAGACTATCAGTGTGCTATTCAGTGAGTCAAACCATTGGTCTCTCCATAATCTCTTGGGCATGCTCAGACACAGAACAACACAGACCTTGATCCCCTGAAGAAACCTTTTGATTCCTTCTCTTTCCATTGCCACTGTGCCGATGACCTGGATGGGTGAGAATGATTCCTCATTGCCTTGGTAAAAGTGCAGGGCTGTTTGTCTGATCACAAGCCTCTCATGCAGCAAGATGTGTGCTATGAATGGAGAACTGTGATTGGCTCTGCTCGCCTCTCCAACTCCTCCCTCATGAGGTCCCAGCGACCCAATCCAGTGGGGTATATGGGCCACACTGCTGGTCCACCTTCCCAAAAGGTCCAGGCAGGGTACATAATGTCATGGAAGTCCCGAGTCTAGAGACAGACAGTGCAGAGTTTACCAAGGAAACACTATTGCACAATAAAGGTTCTTTGCATGTTTGGTTATGTTACGTGGTACAAGTAGTAGCACTGAACCTGTAAACTCTGGTACACGACCACATGCATATGTGACTGTTTACCTTACTGAAGGACATGACAGGCAGGACTGGATGCATCCAGTGGCGCACATGGGGGTAATCACGCACGTTAATCACCATTTCCATGTCTGGCAAGTGGTCTATCACCTGCAGGATGAAGTGCTCCACACCGCTACACCTGCACAGGTATGGAGAGAGACGTGCACAGCCCCGTGTCATCCTGAGGCACAAAGGTCCAACGCTGAGAAACACTGACACACGCACACACCTTGCTGGGAACATGCAGCTCTGCTCACGGAATAGTTTCTTCCCGATGACCTGGTAGTGTGTCCCCACGGCCCGTTGCACGGTTTCCTGAAACACCTCTTCTGAAATTCCATCCCGGAACGGATGGAGATCGTTTTCCAGAACTCTGAGGGGCGAGATACAAGTCATGTGGGGCGTGTCCGGATAAAGTCTAAAGACATAAAAACAGTTTTTTTACATTCAAAGGCCAAAATGTGAGTTCATTTTGGGAATTAATCACGGATGTTTGATTTTGAACTGTGTTAGTTACTTTAGTGTCACACCTTGATCTTGTAACATCACTGATTATGTTGTCTTAATTTTCCTCTGCACTCCCTGTTAATCCAGGAGAATCATTTTCTTGAAGGGACATCTCAGTGGAATATGACTCATGCACATTTGATGCCTCACACATTCACTGAGATTTTAAACTCACCTCATCAATGAAAACTGACAGGTCAAGGGAACAAGACTGAACCCAAAGAGCGTGACAAGGTGGCAGTGGTGAAGGTGACGTGACTGTGCTGGACTGCATATTACCTGAGATGACAGCTGCAGTTCTGTGGGTTACAGGGCTTGTAAGAACGAGTGGCTTCTGTGATCTTATCCAAGTAGTTTTTCCATCGTCCGCCTTTTGTAAAAAGGGAGACAAACAGTAGCGCAGTTGTGTCTTGGTAGGAGGGTATATCGTTATACATGCTAATGCGAATACACACTTATCCTCTGATTGGTATGCATTTCCGGCAGTTTATAGATGGGTATTACAGTGAATACAGGTAGGTATGTCACTACCCACCTCTACATCTCTGAATGCTGTATACTACCAATTAAAGAAGTAAGTCGCTAATTACGTCTAGATCCTGGGAAGACTTATCTCCGCCTGCCCTGACAAATCCTTTGGCATATCTACTGCAGGACAGCGCATCCGTTTAGGAAGAAACATGCATGCACATGCACGCCGCAGAACATGAAAAGTGAATCTCAACTTTCTTCTACTGCCACGTCCAGCTGCAAACTTTAACGCACTTTAACTGCGCCACATTTAGTAAACCGATTAAATCTGTTTACACACCATGCCCCATTAAAAACTCCCTTAGAAAAGTGAATCTTTGTCGCGATGCTCTTTACGTGTCCGTATACTCTTTCACAAAGAAACCGGAGTTACAATGATACCCAACTTAGCCATGAACCACACCAGCAAGTTTGAACGGCACGGTAATACAAAAAAATGCAACAGGAACGCGTTACCTGTCTCTGCTGCCCTAATTCCAGCACAGCAAAAATGTAGTATAAAAAAAGGCAGCAGAATCCAGTGTGGTTCCATTTTTCTCATAGTGTCGGATCGCATGAGCAAAAACCGGGCTCGGTGATCAGCTAGTAGAGCCTGTGTATCTCGCGGTAAGTACTTTACCGTATATCACAAAATATATTCGCAAATCCTTTGCTCAAGGAGCGATACTAACATTGGCTTTTATATTTACATATATAGCAGACACTTCTGTCTAAAGCGACGTCAAAGTGACATTTCAAACATTCATGCTGTCAAGGAGTCAACTAGGCATAAATGCAGCTATGCTGAGTTTACAATGAGTGCCCAGGTACAAGTGTAAGCAGTTTTGGAGCAGGAGATACCCAACTACATACTTACACAATAACTAACAACAAACCAAGAATCTAACAAGACTATTCAAGGTCCAGTAAATGCAACATAACAGCATTCAAAGAACAATCTAGATAATAAAAGAATCCATGTAATAGATCAGTCTTAAGGCATTTCTTGAAGATAGAGGAAGAACCTGATGAGCAGATAAGAGAATCATAATTTTTTTCCCTGATTGTTACTATGAATGCAGTCTCACTGACAAAGTTGGAGTACATCCTCACTTATGTCTCCTTTTCATTGGTTCACCACTTATTTATAGCCCAGAAACCACTGGCCACCTAAACATGGTTTCGTGCTGGTAGGGGAGAGTTGTCACTCTATGTAAGGTATCCCACTCCGACGCAAACACGTCCTTATCACCGCCTGCCATTTCTGTCTCGGTCAGGAATATGCTGTTAATGAGAGGCTCTGAAGCAGCTCAGATAGGTGGTACGGTGGAGTCAGTTTAAACAGAAGCTGTCACTCCTCTGAGGGAAACATTTCTCCTTTCAGAGGTGGCCACCACTATTCAATCCCCCTTTTTCTTCCACTTTCTGGTATTTTCTTGCCAGAACATGAGAGCCTTCTTACTCTCCTTCTTGCCCTGTCTATACCTGGTGCCTCCATGTAATCCCATGAAGGGCCTGGAGTTCCCCAGCTTTGATGGCAAGGACAGGCTGATCAACATCAATGAAAGAAACTACAAGAAAGCCCTGAAGAGGTACGACGTGCTGTGTCTGCTGTGCCACCAGCCTCCTTCTACCAGCAAGAACCTACATAAGCAGCATCTGAGCAAGCTGATCCTGGAGGTGAGGGGGTATATGGTAAGGGGGTGTACGGTGAGGGGGTATACTATACTTACAGAGAACTAGAAGATGCATTAACCCTACGTCCTTTAATAAAAGGAACATTTAATAAAAGCAGCAAATTAACTCCCCATGACCACCTTAAGGAGCTAATAGCTGTCTAACCCTAAATACACAAACCTGTATAGTTATTACAGAACGAAACATTTTATTGGGCACAGCACACAATTATGCTGAGTAGACTCTGATCACACCATAGTTGTTCCAAGGTCAGTCGCTTTCACAGGATCAACTTTTTAATTGCTATTTACTTTCCAATAAATAAGCGATACTATGTTTCTTTTTTCAGTGCTGCCCCAAACTGTCCTGCTAGTTTTAAGTGCCCTTGAGATATACAAATGTACAGTACAGGATTGCTCTCTTGAGACACGAAAAGCTGTTTATTTGAAATATAAAAAGGTATTATTTAAGAATACATTGTGTCCAAAATTGAGTTCAAAGTGAATGTTAGGTGATATTCAGTTTAACCTGCCTGTAGATTTTCTGCTGTCATTCCTCTCAGCCTTCAGTTAAGTTTGCTCTTTCCACTCTACTAGTGACTTGACAAGTGTGCTGTTTCTCTGTTTAGATAACAATTATACAGCTCAATTTTAACAATTTTTCTGGCATTCTACCTAAAAAGCTCCAATCAGTGAACCTGTTACTATTAATAGGATTGTTTAAAAAGTTTTGATTTAGATCAAGTGTATTGTCACAAAAACCCAGACATATCCTAGTGTTTGTCTTGAATCCAGTAGCAGAGTAATAGTCCCCCCTTAAAATGACGCAAGAAGACAGGAATAAAAGTAGATCTTAAAATCTACTATAGTCCACTCATGTGGTCTATACAGGGAAATTATTTTCTTGTCCTCTTAGATAAGAACCAGAACACACCGAGAAGCTAATGCAATAGCAACAACTGAACTTAATTAGGGAATCAAAACATAAGCAGATGGACTGAAAGATGGACTCTGAAATTGTCCCCTGACACCCTCTAGTGGCCAGGTTGTGACATGACAATAATTGGGTCATTCATGTGTGTGGTGCATATGTACATTTTTGTCTGTGCCAGGCTTTTGGAAGTAGAATATGCTAGCGATGCCTGTGTAGAATAAACCATGTTACCGTAGAAGGAACTGTGCAAAGAAAACAACCATCTCCAGCCATTGTTTTACTTCCTTAACTTCCATCTGTGCATTTTTTGTTAAGAAAGAATACACTCAAACTAAGTGAGATATGTAAGAAAGAACATGATGACGTTTTGGAGATGAGAAAATATCATTCCCCTGGTCTGGTCTGTCTATCAATGTCTTTCCCCTTAGCTCACTGCCCAAGTCCTGGAGGACAAGGACATTGGCTTCGGAATGATCGATTCCCACCAGGATGCTAAAGTGGCTAAGAAGCTGGGTAAGCACAGGAAATGATGCAATAAGGCACGAAAGTCCTGCTGCACCACTAAAAATACATGCCGTGTGTAAAGTGAAATTAAGTATATCGAAGGAACTATTTTTTTATCATCAATATTTTGTTTTGCCAAAAAAATTTCCAGAAACAGCCAGGAACGACTCATCAGTTTCTGTTTATTGCCCTTATTTGAAGTCAAATAGCCTGGTTAAACAATTTTGAGTCCTCAGGGTTAGAGGAAGAAGGGAGCCTGTACACCATCAAAGAGGGGCAAGTCATGGAGTACAAAGGGTGTCTCTCTGCAGACACCTTGATGGGGTTCCTCTTGGATGTGAGCATCTGAAATTACCAGGAAAACAGGGGCTGTTGTAGCCATTCAGATGCAATTTTGATGGTTTTATTTAGACAATTTACATTGTGGTAATTTAACGATATATTGCCCCCCCCAGCTGCTGAAAGAACCAGTGGAGCTCATCAGTAGCCCAGTGGAGCTGCGTGCTTTCAGCCGTATGCAAGAGGACATCCGTCTTATCGGCTATTTCAAGCGAGAGGACTCGGAGCGTGAGCGTCTCGCTAACATGGCCATCCTGCTGTCACAGTCTTCATGTGCTATAACGATGTGGTAACAAACGGAAGGACCAAACTCCTCTCTCGTTTCTTAGACTTCAAGGCTTTTCAGGAAGCTGCCAGGAAGTTCCAGCCGTATGTTAAGTTTTTCGCTACCTTTGATAAAGCAGTAAGTCGTGTTTGCTTCTTCTCCAGAATTTGCCCTTTAATAACAATCCCAATGAAATGTTTTTAAGCAGATCTGTGTGCTATTTGATGCGCTGCAGGTGGCCCGACAGTTGACTCTGAAGATAAATGAACTGGATCTCTATGAGCCTTTCATGGAGGAACCAGTAACCATTCCGGGAAAAATTCACTCTGAGCAGGAAATTGTGGATTTTGTGACAGAACACAGAAGGTGCCCTTGTAGGAATGTCTTATCGTGCCTGTACTGTACATACAGTGCTGTGCCATGAATTTTTTGCTGCACTATGACTGTGGTCAGCTGTCTTAATGTGTCGTTTATAGACCTGCCATGAGAAAGCTGCAGGCAGGGGACCTGTTTCAGACCTGGGTGAGCAGCCACTTCCTGTATCTTCCACATTTGACAGTCTGAAGCAGTGTTTGCTAGGGTGACCATTTAATCCATGTCAGGGACACTTTGAGCTAGGACAGGGTTTGTAAAGTACCGTTTCAATTTTAAAGACCTAGATTTCACTTTAATACTGAGTTCTTGCTGTGTGCTGAATGGTCAGTCATGTATCATGTTTCATGCATGTGCCACTAATGTTAATGTAAGTCTTTCAATCAAGGAAACAAACCAGTATAAGAACAGGAATTGAACTAATTAGCACAGGAGCCTTTCAGTTTTATAGTAGTTTGCTCAGAATACCCCCCCCCCTGAGATGGATTAAACCCTTGATAGGTGGCCACTCTAATGTTTCCCAGTCTGGGTCCTCAGGGACCCGCAGATAGTCTAGGTTTTTGCTTGTCTGTGTTTCCCCGAGGACCCAGTTGGGAAATACTGGTCTTAAAGAACAGCAGAAAAAAATAAAGATAAATAATGTCACTCTGGGAAAAGAGTTATCCAAGATTATCAATATTTTCAAAACAATTAATAATTGTGCATAAACCTTATTGAATAATGCATATTGTATTTGTTATTCTTTAGATGTTATTTGACACACTTGCATCCCTGAATATCTTAACTTTGTTACGCTGGGCTGCTTTAATGCTCTCTGGTCTCTCCTTCCCCAGGAAGATAATGTCAATGGTATCCACATTGTGGCCTTTGCAGAGAAGGAAGACCCTGGTAAATCATGACAATACAGCAGTTTCCCAATCCGGTCCCCGAGGACTTCACTGGGAAACACTGCCGTGCAGCAGTGGACTTCACTGGGAAACACTGCAGTACAGCTGTATCAGTCACATGTCCAGACACTGCGCTGATGTTCCCATTGTTCCTTTAACATGGTCTCAAAGTTAAACCCTCCAGAAATGTAATCCCACCCCAGATGGGTACGAGTTCCTGGAAATCCTGAAGGAGGTGGCAAGGAGCAACACGGACAACCCCCAACTGAGTATGTTGTGGATCGATCCAGACGACTTCCCCTTGGTGAGTGGTGAAATCATTTCTTGAGTAAGACTCTTAAGTATATAAATAAAGTAATGGATTTCTTGGCTAGACTTGATGTACAGTTCCAGATTTTAATGTGCTGTCAACAATTATTTTTTCTCTTTTTTAGCTGATCACATACTGGGAGAAGACCTTTCATGTAGACCTGTTAAAGCCTCAGATTGGGGTGGTAAATGTTACAGGTGTAAGTTGTACGCGGCTCTATTTTTTTTGTTTATATAACTTTTATTACTTTCCCACTGGACATACAGAAAAGGTTGCGTTAAAGTCCATTCCTGAGTTTCTGTGGCATCACGTTCAGTACTGCTTAGCAGTTAAATTAGTTTAGTAGCGACCTCACGATTGATCCTGACCTCCTTCTGGCAGGCGGACAGCATATGGCTGAACATGGCTGCTAACGAAGATCTGCCTTCTGCTGAGGAAGTGGAGCACTGGATTAAGGATGTCATATCGGGCAAGTTCCGCACTGAGGATGATGATGAAGATGGAGGTGAGTTCAGCAAAGATGAGGAAGACGATGAAAGCTATGAAGATGGGGATGATGTAGAAGAGTATGCTGAAGATGAGGATTACGAAGATGAGGATTATGAAGATGAGGAAGATGAAGACAAAGATGATGATGATGATGATGATGATGATGACGACGATGATGATGAAAACTGTGATTAAAGAATGTTGGTCCTGGGAGAAAACATGGACAAAGATGACAGACAGTACATTTCTTGATAGACCAACACCTGATTACTTCAGAAACACCTAACTGTTCAAATGAAAAGATAATCCAGTTTATTTCAGTAGCTTTGCTAACCTCTTTAACAGTAAATGTTATACTGTTGACTCCTGCTTCTCTTTCTGTAGTCACATGACTATTTAAGTGTTGTTATGTAGCCAAAGCTAAGCAGGATGCTGAAATTTTTTTTAAAACAGCATTAAAAAATTCACATTTATTTACAAGAAGAACAATGTTTGGCCTGATTTAATAGTGAGTTGTGGCACTGCATTGGTGTTCCCTGACCTTGTGAACATACAGGGCATTAGATAGGGGATCACAGGTAAGACTTAAAGCAGGGGTGTCAAACCCCAGTCCTGGGGGGCCGGAGCCCTGTGAAGCTTAGTTCTTTCTCTCTTCCACCACAAATGATTCAGCTCAACAGCTGTGTGGTAATTAGTATGAGGTGCGAGGAGGTGAATCAGGTGTGTTAAATGAGAGGAAACCCAAAAATGTGCAGGACTCTGGTCGCCCAGGACTGGGTTTGACACCCCTGCCCTACAGGGAAGACTCCATGACCTTTAATAAAAGCACTCTGAAATACAGAGTACGACAAACATTTTTTTTTCTGTGGAGAATTCAGACTATGATCACAATAACTTCAAACATGCCAAATTCATACGTACTTGAATTTATTAGATCCCCCAGAACCACAGATGTACAGAGAGATGGATAATACACATAAAAGACAAAACAAAAGCCAAATAAAATGGAACGAAAATAAATAAGAACCAGAATTTTACGTGGTATATTTACAGAATTTACAGGAATTACAACAAGTAAGATAAATATGGCAAATGAACCGAAAGGGTTGGAAATAATTCATGTACATGCAATATAAATAGGAAGCAGAGGACCAAAGACAATTGTGTTCAGAATATTGGCAACACATACTGTATTACTGTGGAAATACAGAAGTCAAATATGCAGGGCAGGGTGCAGATAAAGCGAGGAGATCTGAGATAGTGGGTTTGGGAAATTCCTCCCAGCTGTCTGCTGTTGGAGGCGTAGCATGAGTGAAAAGCCAACTGGAGGTGGATACAAAGGAGCGTGTGAAGTGTGCGCTTTTACACCCTGCGGGGATCTGCTTCTCATCCCAGTGAGTTCACCATTGACAGGCTGGCCCTCATTGTTCTTTATGATGAGTAGGTTGGACGTAACCCGTCTCTCCTTCTGGCCTGTCCATCGAGAAAGCCTCCCCCCTGTTTGGTGTTGCTCCCCCAGCAAACAGCAGCGGTGAACAGGACACTGGCTCAGGAGTGATTCTAGGATCTTTTAAGGTGGGGGGCATAAGATGGCCGTAATTCATACAAAGGGGCTAATCTTATCATTAGCCAATGATATGTTTTGCTTTGGTAAGTGACAGGGGTATGTTCACTCTGGGGGCCAATCAGCTTTCAGCTGGGGCCAGTGCCCTTGTGGTCCCGCCCCTGTGTACACCCCTACACTGGTGACAATAATGTGCAGTGATCATTAAAATCAGCTCATGGTAATTTGGGATTCTTGCATAAGCAAATGAATAAAATGTGACTTGGGCTAGAAAGCTTATGCAGGACACCTTCGGTCTGGTCTTTCAATTTCCTTTCATTGTGGATCTGCAGAAAGGAAAGAAAAATGAAAACGTTTGGGAGGTGATACATCATGTCAGGTGTGATCGATGGCTGCATAGCTAATCGCTAACTGACCAGACACGCCCAAATGTGCAATTTGTTCCCCGCAATTATTCCCTGCGGCAAACCTACGGATGTCAGTCTTGCTCATGGACAACGGTTTTGCAAACTTGGTGCGACATGCAGACCCTTTGTAGCTGTCTTCATGACATCTTTGACAACATTGGGAAAGAGGTCAAAGTTCAAACAAGCCTCATATGAATAAGCCGTGCTCCAGCAGCTGTTTCTTGCTCCTCGTCTCCTCGGCAGTGCCCTAAGCACACCCCCAAGGCATTTTAATTAGGCCTAATGAGCACGAACAGCTGGGGGCAGGCACGGGGAGCGAGCTTGGAGCATTGTGCAGCGTCTCTGCTGCGGGCTGAGCCCCAACCTAGCCTCCCCGCGCCATGTCAACATGGCTGCCAACACACAGCTCAGACAGGCCTCTAAGCACCGCGCTCATCTCAACGACTGGAGAAGGAAGCGGGACTCTCCTGCCGCTGGTGCAGAATGAAGTAGAACTGTAATAGGAGCCTCTGTCTCAGGAATTACCACAATTTTAATGGAGTTCTTATCCAAAAAGTAGAGGGAAAGATTACAAGTGTTATATGTTCCTTGGGGTTCAAACCCACAACCTTTGTACCGTTAGCACAAAGCACTACACTTGTTGCACTACAGGTCAAATGACCTGTAGAAAGCTTTCTACCAGCTCTCATAACTTATCAGCTGTTCAATCTTCATGTGAATAACTTGCTGCATGTCTGTCTGGCAGCAAATCAATACAGTCTGTGGACAAACATGAAGCCTTTGTTACCCTGAGAATCTGATGTTGGGTGAAGGTCTTCTTTGGGGTGCCTGAAAGCTCCAGGTCCTGTGTGTTGGTTGTGATCAAAACCTGGCTGTGCTTTGCCACACTTGACAGACCCTCTCTGTATCTGAAGAGATGTGAAAAATTGGACATCATAAGCAAGGGACGGTGGCATGTTGACAAATCATTTCCTAGTAATTGGAAGGGCGACAAGTGAGTTTCTGGCACTCAGCACATTATTCTGGTTAACATTGCAGTCACCTGTTGGTAGAGGTTCAAAGAAGAGGACAAAAGGTTAAACGTCAAACAGTTCTTAAAACCTACTATAGTTCCAGGTCCATGCAAAATCTCATAGAATATTTTCTGAAGTATCTCTAATCAGGGGAGCAATACAATTCATATCAAATACACAGGAATTCTTCATCGTGGTTTTCCAGGTCCTCTTTAGCAGAGCGAATCAGCTACTAGAACACATCTGATAATTTGGTGACTAGCTGACGATGTACCTGGAACTAGTAAATATATGCTCTGGATATTGTCATTCTAGCATTACCTTTTAATGGGTGTGGGCTGGTTAAATGCATGCATGATTCACTAACCCTACCCAAACCATGACCACAATGCAAAGGACCCCAGTGCACATAAAAAGGTGAACTGTATAAATGCTAACAGTGACAAAATGACAACACCAGGGTACCTACAGAATCACAAACGGAATTAATTCACAGAATTATTCAAGCACAAAGTCCAAGTGATGCTGATACAAAGAATTCTGGGAAGGTGCAAACTGAAACATTCTTACCAAAAAGGGTTATAATCCAAAATGAAGAGCTGACAGTCATGAGGATGCTCTGTGGTGTGATATCAATGATTTCACCAGTCCAGAGAGGCAGCGCAATTGTGTAATTCCAAACAAACAGCAAACAGTGCAAACACTTTGAACAACAGGAAATGCACAAATAGAAACTTCCTCCATTTCCCTGTCTCAGCCCCTTCCCTTTAACCCGATACACCTAAAAAACATATTACGTTAAAGCAGTAAGGGTACTGTCTGACTTCTGGATGGTGTTTTGCCATCAGCGGGTCTTCCTGAGTGGCTGGAGGTGTCTTTAGCTATTTTTGTTGTGGTGTCAGAATTCAGGGGAATGAGGCAGGTGGCACGCAAGACAACTCCAGCCTAGAACAGCATTAGAACCTCTGTAGACAAAAGCCTTTCGGACTGAAGGCTTCCTTTCCTCTTAAAAAACCGAACAAACTTGGACTAAAAGCTCTTTACACGAGACGTGATTTCGCTGAGCAGATCAGCAGAGGGCAATGTGATGATCCCTTAGCATGCTGACGCTCCTCTTTCGCTGGGTGTTTGGTGGATGTCTTCTGGAGCACCCGGCGTTCATCGTGGACATGGCTAAAAGCAGAATGCTCTGATCTGTGGTGCGGTGTCCTTGAATGACTGAAAGAGACGCAGCTTCTGAGGGAGGGAAGAACCTATGAGAGGATCAGAGCCTATCCCATACAGTACCATACAAGAAAGCCCATGTAGTGTAGAGAAGAGGTGGGACTTGAACCCTAGACCCTACATATGTGTAACAACAATTCTGCTCACTGAACCACAACTCTGCCCTGCATGGAAATCAAAAGAGCACAAAATATGATCCTTCATATTTGCAGGAAGCCCCAGCGGCCTCAAGATCACATACAGAATGAAACCCAAAACCTTAGGTGTTATATTTTAACAGCAGACTAGATAAATACACAAGCGCATGCAGCAGCTGATGAAGATTAATGGGATTCATTATTTCATCTTCGGCCATAGGTTTAGTTAATCATGCCCTCTGTTTACCCACCTGTGGGAAGGTCCAGCCATCACGGTCTAGCAGGCACAGGTGTTTATTTCATAACCATAAATAAATATAACAAACTCATTTGTAGAAACATTTCTCAGAGTACAATGGAAGAGCTGACCTGGGAGACCAGTTGGTGTGGAGCAGACACACCTAGACTGAACAAAATATTCAAAAAAGCAGAAGCATCGGTGAAAAGTTCACAATACTGTTGTTTTCATAATAAACTTGATTTTTGGTTGCTTGCATGCATGGTTTTTTAAGTAAAATTGTCTTAAAGCTAAAAAGCAATACTTCTGCTTGCCACTTCCATACTTGGCTGACAGATGGCGCTGTGTACTGAAGTATTCCAGGTCAAAAATACAAGTTACACAGGTTTCATATTGTATTGGCTTAAACAAAGCTATGCTATGTTTCCTCCAGTTCTACAGGGGGAGCTGTCATCATAGACACATATTTTGACATGTGCCCTGACCTGGAAGTAACACCATGTAACAAACTTATAGCTATATAAACAGGCCATATGAACAGCCTGGCTGCAGAGCTTGGCACTCTGTCTGGTGAGTCTCATGGCTGATCTTGATCTTGTAGTTTTCCATGACCTGTTTAGTTTGCGGGTTTCATGGTTTTGTTTCAGTCCTTAACCTTAAACCCCATTATTGTCCATTTCCCCTTTAATTCCTTGACCCTCACTTTGCTTGATGCCCATCTCTGCAAAGCAGGATTTCTTCATTAGCCAGATAACTTAAGCCAAATGTAAGAATTATCCAATAGGAATGTCACTTACCTCTCTTCCTATTGGACAGTTCTTACGTTTGGCTTAAGTTATCCAGCTAACCAGGAAATTCTGCTTTGTGGAACACCCTCCTGGTTTGTCACTGCTGGTTCATTATTAATTACCCTCGAATGCCCTGCCTGTGTCTATTGCGGCATTTCGCAGCTCCTGGTGGCAATCCAGGACCTTGAGGCAAAACCAACAGTTGCTATATGCAGAAAGTCTTGCTCGCAAAGAATCCATAGCACAGCTTGGGGTGCCTGGTGCCAGTCCAGTCAAACACTCTCTACATTTTGGTCCTGCAAGCCTGGCATCTGGCAGGGGCACAGAACGGGACCCTATAACAGATGGATAACCCAAAACTCCCACCCAACATGAACTCGACAGGGCCTAGATGGAAGAAGACTTACACAAAGGGCAGCCTGTATTCCCCTCCCCTGCCACATACTGCACTGGGGGCAGAATTACCTGCTGAGGGACACACCCTCACCTGGGCTGCTGCACCTGACCTGCCCCACCCTGGCCCTCAGCGGGGCCAGTTTTGGGTTGTCTCCATGTTAGTGGCGTTTCAGCTGATAGTGTTGTGGTTCTAAGAGGACCAGCCCCTGGTACGGTATAATGAGCAAAGGGTGTGACACAGGAAACTGCAGCCTACTGCAGAGTCACATGATTCCTGGAACACACAGACACAGACACACACACACAGGTTTGCAATTATATCTTTGTGGGGACTCTCCATTAATTTCTAAGTGGAAACCTCTAATCCCAAACTGATGACCTTAACCCCTACCCAGCCCTAACAATAACCATAAGCAACTGAACAAAATATGAGACTTTTTAGTTTTTTGATTGTGTTCACAGATCTTTGTGGAGACCTGAAAAATGGTCCCTATCAAAATAACCTGTCAAAATAACAGGTTTTTAATTCATTGCGGGGAACATTTATATATACATTTTATATATATAATATAAACATAATCTGCTTTCGTAATATTTCCTCCGCAAGTCAGATGGCGTTTATGTTTCCAGCCTGATCTTATATTGTGACCCTGACCAGTTTCAGCACATAGAGAGAGAAGGAAAAAACCGAAAGAGGAGGACCTGAATTATTCATGGCGGTGGGGTTTTAGCTTTGATTGCCCGGTAGAACTCCAGAGGCATTGGACGGTTTACAAAAGGATGGTGTGGGGGGGGGGGGGATCTCCACAAGAAACTCTTAGAAAGGGGGGTACAGGGGTCACAAGGGGCAAAATCAGGGTATTTATCCCATAACGTGGGTTATATATCGGCTACATAAATGACATATAACATTTTAATTAGTAAAAGGCAGGGATCTGCATTAACAGTGTGAACCACGCTCTTATTATAGGGATTTAAAAACCGTTTTCTATTTGCAAATGGCGTCACGCAAAAAGTCGGGGACACCTTCATTTCGGGGGTGATGTGAAACGTACGTAACAGACACCCACTTGAAAGATTTCCGCTATAATTCTATTAAAACCTGTCCAGGAGGTGATTTACCGCATTTGTGGGCGCAGAGCCGCTAATATCTGCACAAAATAATCAAAACACGTCAAACAGACGCTACAGCCATTGATAAAAGCAGGACCAAGAGTACATATTTTTAATAATATAAAATCAACACAGTGTTAAATCAGTTCTTTTGAAATCATTTCCACACAAGACTTAATACGTACGTATTGTATATGTTACAGATAGGGCAACTAATTGAATTGATCGTGTTAATTATGACACAGTTTTACCAACCACAAACTTATTTAGAACAGTGTTGTAGGCTACCTGGCAAATAGTACCAGCTGCGCTCTGCATTAACTTCAGTATGTGGCAAAACCAATTTTCTGTTAGAATCTGCACCTGATTTAGCGATCAATCGTCAATGCACACCTTCTGCGGCAAAGAGCGATTGATCATGAGGAGTATTTTGGAACATATGCCTATTTGCTTGTTCATGTTGTATGGGAAAGGGACAATGAATCATGTTTGTTCTTTTACACGTCTCCTAAATAGTCCATCTGACACATGCAGATGCTCAATACACGAACAAATAATGAAATTAATAATTTTCACACTATGACTGCTGTTGCGTGAATTGAGCAGTGCGCTGGTACATAGACTGCAGGTTGGTGTCATTGAGATAAAACACCGCGGGAAGTGTGTGGGCAAAGAGTTTAGTGTCCACAGTGAATACAATATCGCAAATACAATATCGCATGATTAATTTGCCAAATTTCAGTGAGGTGACTGTAAAAACACGACTTTGCTGATGGTTAGCGGTTAACTAGCTAAAATAAACACAATTAAGACAATCAACGCAATACTTAAAGTTCTCCAGAAAAAAATGCGAAAGAAAAAAATGACCAGCATGAAACTGTTTAAGCAGAATTGCCGTTAATCTTGCCCTATTGATATTACGCTTTATTAAAAATAGCAAAAAATAGCTTTGGTCAACGAACTGTCCCACGGCAAAAAATATTGTGCAAAGCTTCACGTAGCCAACAGAGGGCAGCTGCACAACGCTTTCTCACATCGCAATAGCATTATTTCCGAAACGGGACTGATAATGACATTCTCTAATTGCCATAACAGTTTAAGGATAATAGCTCGTTTAAGGATTACATTTAACTTTCTGCGATGTTAATTCAGTGTGTGTTTGAGTGAATGGGTAAGTATTCTTGAGAAATACATTCAGCAATTCCATTGAAATAATGAAAAAAAACATCTTAATAATTAATGTATTTATGTAACATATATTGCTTAATTTTTCAACACCCCTGGGGTTATAGCAGAATAGTGCTTATAAGTGTCAGGGATTCATTAAATGATTTAAGCCAAGATACACCAAGAAAAAAATAAAACAAAATTTACAAATATTTGCGTCACGCCCTGTTTCTTCAAGTATTTGCAGCTTCAGTGTTTAGCCCACTTGATGTTCTACTGTATATGATCCTTGATATTCAAAAACTAGCAAAAAGTGTTTTCCAAGCTAAGAATAAATAAGCAGATACAAGACGCAGTCTTAGAATTATAAATCCAAATTTGGCTTTCATATTTGGATTTATAAATCCAGAAAGGACTTTATGTCCAGAAAATAATGAGCAATGCTGTCCTGCACCTGATAACCCGTCTGTAAAAACGGAAATGAACATCCGTCTCTATATTTTTCACAGTAACAAGGAAAAACGTCTTGTATAGTCAGATGGCTGTGTCATATATTGCCGGGGAAATGCTACGCCTGTTCCGAATGTGCGTCTGAATAAATCACCGTGAAGCAGTAAAATAAATCTGATTAATACCGCGTGGTAGCGAGATGGGGGCTCTGCGCTTCTGCTTTTCATCAGAATTTGTTTAACGCATTTCCCCATGCAGATGGCTGTCACCCTGTGTTCAAGGTGAGCCCACGGGATCATTGAATTTGGGTGTCCGGGAGATTGATGCGTCTTTTCCGCAGACACTTAAAAGATCTAGATAGGGTTTAGGTGTTGGGTGAAAGGGAACTTAAGGGGAAAACTAAAGAAAAAGTGAAAAGAAGGGAAAAAGAAAAGAACAAACTCATTATAAGCAATAAATGCTAACGTATTACGTAGGCTAACTGTACATACAATGCACGGAAATTCACCAGTACTTCAAATGTTTTTCAAAGTGGCATTTTTTCCCGAAACATTATAACAAACTATTGCATGTAAAGTGTAGGATGTTTCGGTATGATGAAAAGTCTTCGTTATTAAATCAATTACATCAACAAGCAAAAACTGTCAAGTTTCCGCCTGAGTTCCTGATGCTGCGTCTCATGTAAACGATCACGTGACAAGCAACCCTGTGCGCCTGCAGCACGGACGGTGTAATACTGGCATCGTGCGTTCAGTAAAAAATAATAATAATAAAAAAAACACGCTATATTTTCAAAACACACAAGAAATATGAATGATCTTCGTGAAAGTGTTGGAAACCGCACACGGGAAGAGCAGAAAGCAGACAAAGAGGCGGGAGAGAGGTTGCAGTGCTGGGGGAACGCGTGGCACCACGTGCCTGGGCTGTGTACCGTGCAGATGGCTAGAGCACTGGGGTGAATGGGTCAGACCGCCGTGCTGCAAACGGAGGGAAAGCGGTGCCTTGGATTCAATGCCACGCTTAATGAGAACAGACTGGCTGCTTTTCTCTCTTTTGCTCCTTTCTCTCCTCTCGGCCCTCCTCCATCTGCCAGAGACAAAGGGCCGTGAGCTTGCGCCGGCCAGGACCCTGCTGGTGAAGTGGGGAGGCATAATGCAAAACATCCCTCGGGCCGCATTACAGCACATGGATCTGCTTTTGTGCAGCAGCCTCCCCCCCCCCACCACTCCACAGACTCTATGGCGCAACAAAACCTGCGCGTGTGCGTGTGTGTGGGATAGGCAGGTCACTCCTCAAAAATAGCCACTACAATAAGTAACAACAATAAATAAACGAAGGTGATGATGGGGATGAAAATTATGCCGACTTTGATGATGATGGGAATCAGGAGAGGTATACAGTCACTTGCCCTAATGCATGCTGCTCTCACTACAGAAAACATATGGCCACTCGTATGTCACACTGTAAACCTTATGAGGACCCTGAATAGAAGCAGTTAGGGCTGTTTGCACTTAGAACCTCAGTTTACATGAAAGATAAAGGCTGCAGACCCAAATAATAATCCAGCCCTTTGTATACATGATGACATATGGTCAGTAGTGAGGCTCTGGCGTCGCATAATCCTGCGTGAAGAGCGCAATGTGGCCTCCCCTTTCACACACAAACACATATGTGCTGGTCCCACTGCCCGCCTGCCCAGCTCCCAGTTACCTCTCCGCTTTTGTAAAGAATACAATGAATGCTAACGGGACAAACGGAGATGAATCTATGAAAAAGGACAGTCTGTCCATAGAGCATTCTGGGAAGATGGTGGGGGGGGGGGGGGGGGTATTGGCTGAGACCAGTGGTGAAAGAGCAAATGGGTATTTTCAAGGAATTATCTTCACATGGGATACAATGGAGACTTCGGCAATAAATCAAAATCCCTCATTTTCAGTTAAATCTAGTTAATAATTTATCTAACAAAAAAGACATTTTTTGACTACTACAGGTGCACTGGAGTGAGTGTAAAGGTTAATGAAACAACGTCCATATAGCTATCAATACACGAAGAACATTGTGGCTGTAGATAATGTTATTTTTGCAGACACATCCAGGCTGCGTCTTTCCATTTCCTTCATCGAGACACGTCCTCTCGATTTCCTGCCAGATTTCCTAATGTAAACATGGACCGCCTGCTATTTTATGGGGGCCTATCCTACTCATGTGTTAATTCAACTCCCATGTAATAATCTCTAGTTGGCCCAAGGGGTCAGAGGACATAACATGTGATTTTATTGGAAGTTATAGTCAGAAGTATTACAGCCCCATCCTTCCCCAGAGATTCATGCTTTCCAGCTTAATAGCGCTTTGCCGTTCCTCTCCTGACTGTGATAAACCACTAATTTTAACTGCGGTGTTAATTTCAATTTTCTATGCCATGCCGGTGCTTCTTCTACCTATGGGGTTTTCGGGGTGTCCAAAGGTGCCCGATATCGCAGCAACCAAGTTCTGCGCTTCACACCAGGTCACAGGTTTGACACAAACAGATTCCCTCATTGATTTCTGTACGATTTCTTAGCTGGTCTCAGTCACAAAACAGGAGTCACGGTCTCCTGCTAGCTTCAGAAGATTTCTGGGAAATATTTGCCTTTTCAACATCAATCTAAGAATCACAACCAAGAACGAAATGACAAAATACTAAAATTGACATTTTGTTTTAATTAAGGCAAGATTTACCATTTGTTTCAGTCAAAATTGACAGGACAAATAGGCTACTGAAAATATATACAAATCTACATATATAACCAGTAATCGGTAGATGAGATCGTACATCTTATTTCTGACAGAGCACAGATCTTAAAGGATGTGTGTGTGTAGAATCACACCAACTATTTTGAAATGTCTGCAGATGGAGACACACTGGAAGTGTCCACCTGTCAGGGCAGGCGTGCTGTTTGCAGGCCAAAGGGGGACTGTCATGCTGTCATGGCAACCCCCAAAAGAGGACGAGACCGCCACAGGACAGGCACAGCTGAGAGCTGAGGGCTCACTGCGCAGTGCGAACCTGAGAGAAGGAACTTAATACCTGCTGACTCCAGTTACACGTTTCATCACAACATCCAGTTCACAGCTCAGATAGTAGTTTGCGCATAAACGATTTCACTGATTAAGGTGTTTAACAACAGAAGTGCTGATTACACAAAAAACAAAACTTCCAGTTCTGATTTTAAGTGGCCAAGTTTCATGAGACAGATGCAACAGATTTGTGCTGCTTCCATCTTGGATTCAAATTAATTGCATAGTATACAAATTTTCTGAATTTATGTAAACTAGACCGGATTATTTACTCCTAAAAGGAATAAAATCTCTGTTCTTATTTTGAATTAACAGACCATGCTTTGTCATTTGAGGACTTATATATCGAAGTATCAGCAAGATACAAAAAGCACATCCACATTACAGATGAAATGTTATTTAAAAGTGTTCTGAAGTCACACCCAAACACCGGTTTGCCTGTTGCTGCCGCATTTATATCGCCGTGCCGTTGACACACGCCGATGGATTTTCCCGAAGGGGCATCGCAGTAAAACAACAGGCATCTCGCCCATTATTTAGGCTAAAAACAGATCTGGACCCAAGAGAGACCAGAAGGCTCATTTCTGCCACAGAATGTATTCAAATTACCGCCTAAATGTCAGGTTCATTTTGCTATCACCATAAAGGCTATATAATAATAAAGGATTAACAGCTACCGAATGAGTTATAATAGCAGATAAAATACCATCCGGGAACAAAGGGGCCGATTTAAGCTTGACTGGAGGGATCCAGAGGTGCTCTCAAAGTTTATAAAACCTTGTTCATATTGTTTAACTATATTCTTTATTCTCTAAAGACTCTAACTACTAATCTACGCCCTCCGCTGTGCCTCATTTAATAGATTTGTCATAAAATGAAAACGATGATAACATTACCATAGTTGTATCTAAGGGTTAGCTAAGTAACTTGCTGGGGGGATTTCTGTGCAATGCCTAAATTTCAAAGTAGAACTTGTATGTATTTATCTATCCATTCCTCCATCATTTTTGGTAAGCGCTCTTCCGGTATAGCTGCGGTGATCCAGCAAACTTGTACGAGGCTGCATGGGTGTGTCACTGGTCCCTGGGGAGGAAGGCGGTCCATCGCCTCTAAAGAAAATATTAGGCTAGGGTTATTTAAATTCTGTACAAACTACGGAAGTGCAAGTAAAACATGCATACACATACATATAATTCACCATTATTAAGCTCTGTGACGATTAATGGAACTTTATTGCTTTGCAAAATAGTCAAAGGTACCAAAGTATTAAGTTGTATGAAGAACTTATGCTTTAGAAACATTCACTCAGGTTGCTCTGATTTTTTTTAGAAGCGTAATCAAAATATTTAGGAGTATTAATATATTTGCGGTGTTGACGGCTAGAATACTATGGGCTGCAATCAATCTGAAGTCATGGCGTTGATGATCTGAAGAGGAATATTTATATGTGTATCTGTCAGCATTACACTGAAGCACCATTGTCACGTTTCCAGAGCCCGAGAGTCTGTTCGCTCTTAAATGATTTGCCCTGAGGGTGAAGGCTAAATGCTAAAAGGTGCGTACTGTATGTTTATTGTATAAAAACCCGTCTTATCCTCTGTAAATATTTACGTTCTGTTTAATGTCATTTTGCAGCTATTATTTATTATCGCTGGATTTGTTGTTGTTTCTGTTGAATAAGAGTAGCCAAATACTTTTCACTACCTTCCAGTTTCTTCACAGCTCCTCTCGGCAATTTTGCATGGCATAAATTTCGACCTCCCTCTTTTCTTTCCCACGGGAGGTGCCAGACGGCCAGTAATTTGGTTGTCTTGGCTCGTCTGGACCAACACCTGCCCCCTCTCTGGGGAAAGCGCCTTTCAGCCAAAAGCGAAGAGGAGCGCCGCACACAAGGATGGGCGATCTCTCTCTCTCTCCCTCACTTCCTCTCTCTCTGTCACCCCTTTCTCTTCCCTTTCTCTCTGCACCTTCGTTCTCCCTTCCTCGCCTCATTTTCTCTCATTCTTTCTTGCCTAGATGAGCATGACTTCCTTCAAAGTTTTTTATCCTCTGATCGGTCTGACGTCGGTAAGCCCGTGAGAAATTGTGACGTCACGTAAGTTCGTGAAAATAATTTACATATAATTTTAGCTATCTGGGATATAAAGTAATTTTACACTTGTCATGGGGAATGTTTTATAACTCTTGCATCAAAGCCCATGCTGATGTTCGCTGTACTTTACATGTCAGAGCGGTTTCCTAATATTTTACTTAGGTATACAGTTGTGGAACTACGCAATGTTCAAGTTGTGGAGACAATAAAGAATAAATAAGCATAAGTGATCATATTATTGCTTTCATTCGAATTTGTGATGTTTGCTAACTTCATTCGCATTAATATATGCAAAGCTAGGTCTACTAGCTGTTAGATCTGTATTCTGTTGCAAAGAAACACGAAGTCGCTCATTTTTAAATATTTATTTTTCTAAACAACTTACCAATAAGATATGAAAAACCGTGTCCGGTAGAAACCAGCCGGAGGCTACTCGGCTAAACGAAATGTGTGCTACAGGGTAACGAATACACCTTAAACCCCTGAAAATACAAGCAGTCTTTGGATGCTGGATATTCATATCACTATAAAATTAGATCTTGTTTAAGAGGTTCAAAGCAGAGCGGGTACACAAATAGAAGACTTTCTAATAACAGCATGTAAACAATAGTCATATAAGTCAAACATAAGCCAAAAGGAAATCATTTTTGGTCGCAGCACTGGGGATCTCGCCGTGACGTCACATAATAAGGCGCTCTCTTTACTTCTGCATTTTTTCTCTGTCGTGGTGCTGTACAGCGCCAGCACATCTCGAAAGCTAAGGTTTTAAGGGGGAAAATGACGTTTTCCTTATAATTCCCAGCCCCCTCCCCTTAACACTGAAAACTACAAACGTTGATACGATACACCTAAGGGCGCTACTCAAAACGAAGTGCTCTTTTTACCGGGGACATTAAAAAAGAAAAACCGTTACAGAAATAAACGTCATGACGTACAGATCCATTTACAACATATCGACAGGGAGCTGTCACTGAAAAGTGCGATTGAAGAGCAACGTCACTTTTTAGTCAAACATCATAATTTGAGATATAAATAATTATAGGTCTACCTAAATACAAAAAATTACAATACATATATACGTTAACAATTATCTATGAAAGACATTGTCATAAACACAAGAAACAAATCAGAAATTAATAAATAAACGAACAAATAAATAAACAAACAGGCAAACAAATAAATAAATAAATAGATAAATATTTCAAAATAATTAAGGTCACGACTTGAAACAAGAAGGTGGCACTTATGCGAAATCCCCCCTTTAGGAAGGAAAACTTCATATTACACACAAATAAGCAGCTAGTATACTTTAGTTCAGCTTTAATCAGGTCATTTTGTCATCCAGGGCTAGTCACGTATCTAAGATACTTACAGACTTATGAAAGGCGCTACTGTTATTGTATAAACGTTTTATACAGTACGCATATCTTTGTCAAACGACTGGCTTTGTTTTCTAGTACACACAATAGATCGTTTTATTAGCTTAAATTATTGCAATATCGCGTTTTAAATCGAATTTTCATGTCTTTTGCTCTGCGGATTGTGATTGGATTTGTGACATTTTGCAATTCAAACTAAAATTTCCGTGAAAGTTAGTCTTCGTGCTTCCAGGTTCCCATGCCCCTCTGGTTGTGGAAGCCCCACGTTGGTCAGTTGTAATAATAAGAGCATTCATTTACCCATTGTCTTCCAGTTTTTCCTTTTCTTTCTGAAATGCTATTATTTTACACTTTTCTTTATTTTAAAAAATCGACTTAAAGTCTATTGAAACTCTAAACGTCCAAGACGTGATTGAGATATGATATGTAGCATATTGCCAGCCGGAGGATCTCGATCTTGGAGAGCTTCTTGTCCGGCGGCAGGGTGGGCAGCAGTTTCCTCAGCTCGGCGAAGGCCACGTTGAAGGCTTCCACGCGTATCCGCTCCCGGGTGGCGTGGGCCGAGCGGTACTTGGCTGTGGCGCGTCGCCTCCTGCGCTTCTCCTCCCTGCTTAGAGTCGGCGGGGCTATGGACCGCGTCTTCCCTTCGGCATCCAGCGCCTCGTCAGACACGCACCCGACCTTCATATCATTTATTATCGACTCGGCATCTGACTGTCCCCAGTGCAGGTCGGAGTCGGGTTGTTCTGGACTCAGCATCATTTTCAGTTTGTTTCCCAACTTAAATGCGGAAAAGCTGAAATGGAACAGCAACAGTTTTAAACAAACTCTGAATATAACTGAAAGCACAACTGAAACTTCGTGTCAATAGTGAAGGTAAACACTTAAAGCACGATTAAAAGTGGAGAGATGTGAACTATCGGTTTAAATATTTGAAAGCTGACCTATCAGGACATTATTACTGTTTACGCAGTCCAGTTAACTTATATAGTAACCACTTCATCGTTGTCGTTCATTATTTTGAATTAATATATTAAAAATTATTTTAATTAAACACTTTCCTTAGTTTGAAAATTAATTCATGGTATATATTTGTTAACAACAGTATGCTGTATAAGCGACAAGCAAAAAGAACACATGAAATCAAGTTTGAATCATTTGCGTGAATTTGAATAACAGAATTACGCACAATCAGTGTAGCATTTTTTTAAGTATGCAAATTCATACATTTTGTTTATTATACAAATACATATATATACACACACACACACGTTCAGAATACTCTAACGTATTGACCTATTCTAAACTCTTTTGTAGGCCTAAACAGTATTTCTGGATGAAATTCATCTTAAATCCATAAACACATAACAAACAAGAAGGGCGTATAACACGAACAGTATCGGAAAACACTCAAGAAAATGTGGGTCAATCTGTTGCATCCTGAAGCGGTTGTCAGCATTTTTTTAAATGCAAATGTATAAGCATCAGCTATTGATAACGGATATAATTAGTAAAACGTGCAATACTGTACGTATTAAATTACAGGCCGATACTATATATATATATATATATATATATATATATATATATATATATATATATATATATATATATATATATATATATATGGCATATATTAAGGGAGGGATTTTTTTCTTTAAGTCTTTTTCATTTCTTACCACAGAGAATTTCTCTCCTTTCAACATTCGTTACACAGAAATATTCATGTGGTACTTAAAGGAATGCGGCTTATTTCCGGACGTTAACACGCGGCTGTTTTGCGCAATGATTTCAACTCACCGTAAGAGGCGTGCTGATGACAGAAGCCAGATCTTTGGAGAAGTTACCTGGGCGGCAGGTCTTAAGACACACACACGAGTTGGCTTTGGGATCTTTTACAGTGGCACATCTCGAGTATCATCATAATACTCTCCGTGAAAATGCCATATCACTTTTGCTTAAGGCCTTAAATGTGCTTTATATCAAATAAACCAGAATAATCTCTAGTCCTCGGTTTCTTATTTTCAGTTATACGGGTTTTGCACTTATTGCATTTGTTGATTTTTTTTTTGTTCTTGACGCTATTTTTTTGAGTGAAGCAAGTGCTGTCTGCTGATTTAAAATCTTGTGAAAGTCTTGCCTGAGGACTCCGACCTGGATAACAATAGGAGATAGCCGGAGAGATAACATCAAAAGCAAAGTGCAGATATTTCTCAGTTCTTGTGAAGGTGGGAGATCGGTAAGGCTTCATTCACATTCACGCATACCGAAGCTTTCTTCTGGAAACGAACGTAGCTGGAAAGATTTCTGCCTGCCTTCTCGGTTTTGCTCTGCTGTTGTTCAGTCCAGTTTGCGTTCAGTACAGAGCAGAATACTAACCGATGCTCCCTAATAAAGAGCAATAGGAGTGACGGAGGGACGGAATACATTTGTGCAAACGTATTGTCTGCCTGTTTTCAGCCCCCCCTTCCTTCTCACCCTCCACTCCCTCCCTCCGCCCGTATGTCGGAAACGGGCACCAATAGCGCGACTCCGCCGAAGATAGCCTATTGCAGGGCGAATTTCCTTTTCTTCTTATGTGATAAATAATAATTTAGGAAGACTACTTTGCATTGAAAACGTGCAAGTCAGGCGCCGAGAACTGTCACTCCGCGTTTTATTGACGTTGTCTGAGTCAGATGTATTTGAAATTCTTTTGACTATAATCAAACTGGAAAATATTTTTTTTAGAACTTCATCTGAAAGTTTTTAATTTGTTGAAAAGTTCGACAGCAGGGTAAACAGTATATGGAGGGCTTCATGGCGACATGCCTTTGACTTATTTACTGGAAGGCTAACCGATAACACATAACCAGCCTATACCAATTAACGAAATACAGCAGCAAACTCCGCGTGGTAAAACGTACCGTCAGGTGACAATCTGAGTGTTTTAGTTATCGACGCCAGGTGGCGCTGTCGAACCCCCCCCACCGAGAGCGCTCATTCCGTATTGTCCATTGTATTCAAGCTGTATTTGTGTGCGTCATAATTTGGACGAACTATACACACTCCGCAATTTACTCATCTGTCATTACGTTAAACAATTAAAGGGGTCAATAAATTGACGAATATATATTTTTTTTCCATTCAGAAAGTTTTTTAATATAAAATGTGTGATCATTCATGGGACCACAGATGGTCTTCTGGGCCCATACAAGCCATTCACATCTTTATGAGCCTGCTGTGTACAGTAAGTGTCCCGTTTGAAATTTTTACATTTGGGATCACTACACAGATTTGGGCATGTGACTATGTGTGACTATCGGTATGTTTTTGTATGTCATCTGTCTGCATGTGCATGACTTTCTGTACGAATGATTATCTGTATGTTCGTGACTATCTGTGCGTACAAATATCTTTGCAGTGAGTGACTATATTTGTTATCTCTGTATACGTGTGAGTATATTTGTATGACTGTCTCTGTGGTGAGTTTCTGTATCTGTATGTGTGTGACTATCTACGTGTGTCTTTCTGGTTTAATGTGATTATCTGCATGTTTCTGCCAAAAGCTTTACGCAGACATATAGCTCTATTTATCTATGCGGAATGCACGCGCTGAATGAATTCCTCCCAGCAGATTGATTATAGGAATGAGCAGGACAGTGTGTGACATGACTCGGTCGGACCTGGTTCTGAGTGTCCTCGACATAGACGCGCTGGCTGTGTAGCAGCTGACAGGTTCAGCACAAGGCTGTTCCTGAAATACTTCTCTGCTTGCTATATTTACTTTTGTATATAAAATGATGATATGACAATGAAACAATGCTTAATTTGCCATTTACGCAAATGTGATAAGATGCTTTCGCATGTCTCGTCTTGACTCGTTTGAAACATACACACATATAAAATCCAGTACAGAGTGAAGCTTTGGGTCTAGCCAAAGGTGGGACCGTGTCCTGGGCTCAAACACTGGACAGTACACAAAGACTCTGCCGTCTGATCATCCATAGCTGGTCTCGTCCTCTTAGTCTCTAATAGTGTGTCTCTTACAGAAGATCTCCCAGTGAAGGACTCTCTGTATGTCTGCGTCTGGTCCGTACATGCTGTCCCTGTGTTGCCCTCCTTCACAGTCTGGTTGTCCCTCAGCCTGCAACCCCCCCCCCCCCCCCACCACCTCCATGCCCAGTGGAGCATGCACCCCCCCACCACCACAGCTGGTGATGGTCCGTTCAGAAAATGGGGGAATTTGTCACCTTGTCACCGTGTGGACGGAAAGCTGAAGAGGTCTATGTGTGTGTGAGAGTGTCCACCTGTGCACGGCCACTCCTGTGTGTTTATGCTACAGAAAGAGCCCTCACTGTCCTTAGCTGTGGTTTATCTGCACGGGCACTGGGTGAGGTCGGCCCACGGCAAACGCCTGCCCTCGCTTGGTTGCATTCACACTTTCAGTAGATAGGTCACCTTTCTTGAATTTCTACAGTGGTGTTGGGATAACGTTTTGCCTGTCATACCATGGAGAAATGCTGTGATATTTTCTGGATGTGACAGAGAGGAGTGAAGAGCATTATTGTTAAAATAACCTGGAACAAAGGAGCAAGGATCTACAGAATGCTGGTGTGTGTTTGTACTGATGTGTGTGTGTGTGTGTGTGTGTTCATGTGGCAGCCTCACACCCCCCCCCCCCAAAAAAAAGAATATCATACCATCTGATACTGCTCCCACATCTGCACTCAAAGTCATGTGCCAATCAAGCAGAGACTCTGCACTTTCTCAGAGTCTTTATGTACATTCTCAGAAATCAGGAGGGACCCCAAGTTTATCCAGAGGTCATTTAAGCTGGGTGAAGGCTCTCGCTTCTGGTTTTATGTCCTAGGTACATTTCAGTCAGGCAAAGCCCTGGACAGCTCCTTTGGGGTCCTTCACTCTCACACTGGGACAGGCTGTCATTCAGGCAAAAGGGGGTGTGGGGGGGATCATGCCGGCTGGGGTGTCTCTTGAGGGGCCTCGAGCCTGGGGCGTTTTCTCTGTGAGCGTGGGACACAGCCCCCACCACTGCCACTGTCATCACAGCACAGACATACAAACAACAACAAAAACAACTGTCACATAGACACAAACAAACTAAATTATTACTCATACTAAAAATAGTCAGTGCAAGAAAGAAATTAGGAAATGAAATATTTATACTATTAATTAAATTATATTACATTATATTAAATTAAAAAGCACACATACAGACACACAGCTTTTCCTAGCTATAATCACTCTGTCCCTCCTTCTGTCACTTAGAGGACTGGAGTTTCCAAAATTGAAATGAAAGGTGTTTTTCTCACTGTCTGGAGCAGAGGGAATATTACTGAGTTGTCCTTAATGTGATAACTGGGACCGAAGCGGCTTTTCCAGAGACACGCGTGTCTCCCGAGGACTCGGCCTCATCTTCTGCGGTGAAGCTCACAGTGCTGGTGAGCTGTGAGGACCAGGGGAATTGCGGGGTGGCACTGTGAAATCTTGTTAATTAAAAAGGCACAAGGCAGGAGCCACTACCTGCCTGATCACAAGGTAGTTAAGCTGTTATTGGGAGAAAATCGCGCAGACAAACCCACACCGGTTACAGTCATCAACTCCTCTGGGGGACATTTTCTGCTTAAGTCTGTTGTCGAAGATTTTAAAGAAGCAGAAAGTTGTCTGTTGCCTTTGCCGCGGTGAGAAGTGTTGGACAAACTTATAGAGGATTGTCCCGGTGCTGTAGAGGAAGCCAGTCGTCACTTCTGTGTGTGTGTGTGGGTGTGGGTGTGTGGCTCAGGTGTGCCTCTTCTATCCAGAATCAGGGATGGATCCAGGTGTGTTTGTCCAATCCAGGATCAGGGGAAGATCTGGGTGTCTGTTCCTGTGCGCCTGCTGCATGGTGGGATTGGGGTGCTGACCCCTCCTGGTAATTAGCTGGATGGAGGCCGACCATTCACCTGAGTGTCACTATGCAGGACTGTTGAGGTTGGCAGGGCTACTGGGCATCAGGTGGGTGTGGACATTTCCATGGAGGGGTTATCCTTCTATGCCGGGCCAGCCAGAAGTGACAGAGTCTGTGTACCATCTGCAGTGTGATGTTGTGCCCCCTCATCTCAGTTCACTCGCTGCCTGTCTTGTATAGGCGTCTACCTGTCTTTGCAGCCATGGGGGAGCCTTCTGTTTCCTCAGCAGGTATATTAGGGTCTTGCCTGACAAAGAAACAACCCACATGATTCTGATTCCTGCTCAACTTTATTTTCCTAGTCGAGTGACAGAAGTTCATTCACTGTTGGCCTGTCGGGGTGCTTCAGTGAGGTAATTGCTGACTAGCGATTGAGTCCCCGCTGGATATTTTGGGAGGTATTCGACTCCGAATCCAGACCAAACCTATCATGTTGCAAATTTTTTTAGGGCCCCTGTCACTCAGAGGCCTCAGGAATTGTCTTAATTAACTCCCCCCCCCCTCCATGGTACGTCTAAGTAGTGAATCCAGATTTGGACTAAACTACTCTTGATTATTTTTATTGGTAATGAAAGGTGGTGGCTGAGTGAAAATGGGGGGGGGGTGCTCTCATTTGGGGGGGGGGGGGGGGGGGGGTGAACGCACAGCATAAATAAAACTCTTGTGTACTTAGAGAAGCACTGGTGGACCCCTGTCTTAGCAGCAGATTAGGATGTTCTGCAAGTGGAGCTGAGCGCTCAGAGATTGCTGAGGACATGGGGGGGGGGCATCCGGAAACATCAGCAAACATCTATTTTAATTTGTTGAAAATAATGTTAAGAATGCATTTTGAGTTTTATTGAAGTTTCCTCTTGGTTTCTTTCCTTTCCATACACCCCCCCACCCCCCTGCACCATGCATGCCCCTCCCCGGAGAGGGACCTTGTAGGCAGGTCACCATCTGCTGTCATCTTCCTCTCTGAGATTCTGCTTTCAGGTGGCTTAAGATCGATCAGCACTGTCGCTATGGCTACGAGGGTCACGGAAGCCAAGTAAGAGTGTAGAGGGAATGGGAGTGACAGGATAATCAGGATATAAAGAAATGGAAATACAGAGTAAATGGAAAATGTTTTCACTCTGTTGGCTGACGGTAATTTCCAATTGATTTTTTTTAGGGCTTATTGGTATTTAGGGCTGACTATTGATTGAGGACTGCTATCACTAAATTATGATATTCGTCAACATCTGGGTCTGATTTTTTTTTTCCCGGTGTAAATAATAATTCAGCTTTTTTAAGTCAAACCTTTAGGTTTTATTGAATGGCCTGGATGTGTCTGCACATTTGCGTCATCACATTTGTTACAGTCGCCTGTGCCCAAAGCTGTATTGGTGAAGAGTTGATACACCCCGCCCCCCTCCCCACCTCAGCTCATGTAGATGTCAGACCTTGGGGGGGCCCACGGTTGCCCCAAACTATCCTATGGCATCTGCTTGTCCATTTATAAGCGTAAAGCCAGCTGTTGGTTCTCAGTCCAGTCTGCCGGCTCTTATTGAACACATACAGAATAATCAGACCATAATTCACTTGTCTGCCCTGGAGCCGAATGGCTTCCCCAATAGAAATAAAAAAATTAATTATTCCGATTTCACCCCCCCCCGTACTGATATTTTTGTAATGGAGATACGCTGAACCTCCGCTCTACCTCTCAAACAAAGACCCCCACAGGCTGCATGAGGCTTTTGCTGCTGAATGCCTAACCAGGACGTCAATGTCGGCCATGTTCAAATTCATTTGCTGCAACAACCATTTGATTTTGAGAGAATCATGTGCTCTCCTATTTCATTTCAGTCAGTTCATGAGTTATGTTATAGTAAAAGTATACTTTGTGTAAGAGGGTTAGAGTGTGTCTTAGTTACTGTACGTGTGTAACTGGATTAGGGTGTGTTAAGTTTACAATCAACTCCGAAAGGGTGTGTTCCATTTTCTAGTGCTGAGCTTGGTCATATTCTAGAAAATTCATCTCACATCACAGGAGTACGGCCCAAAATCTAAGCCACACAAAAGGGCAAATTTGTTCTGCAGTCACTGCTCAGCCATGGATATTATCCATCATTTGCAGAATGGATCCAAGGCCAGCTGCACATAAGATGTACTCTTCCAGTGCCCATTGTCAGTGAATATGTCTGACTTGCCCAGTAATGCTGATGTATGTATTGTTGTAGGAATAACCACCAAGCTGTTAAACTCTATATGGCTGCACAGGAGTACAGTGGAGACCTGAAGATCTCATTCTTTACTGAAACCTCCGAATGTTTACCGGGGCGAAGCACGCCAACGTACAGTATAGGCACCATGGCCAAGTACATCATAAAGGGGCTGAGTTAGGATGATTCCAAGGGCCCCTGAGCGACAGGGGCCTTAAAGCATTTGGAACACAATTAGACTGGTCTGGGTTGGGGTCCAAAATCTCTAGTGGCACCGCTGGGCATGGCAGAGAGGATGCGCAAATGTAGGAGTAGGGGCTGAGGAAGGTCAGGCCAAAGAGAAGCAGCTAAGGCACTTTTGAGTATATCTCCTCATGGTTTTAGAAGTGAAGACTGTGTCTGTATGAAGATATTCAGCCAGTCTTTATGCACAGTGTGAAGTCCTTGATCTGTTTGTCCCTGCTAATGACATGGGCAGCACGCACTCTGCAGCTGAGTTGACCTCAGCGGACTGAAAGGACAGGGCTGGACTTCAGCTGGGCAGAGATTAAGTGTCAGTGACTTAGGGATGTTTGGCCTTAGGGGTCACATGGACAACATCACGTCACCACTCTTAATCCCTGCCGCCAAAAGTATTACACCTGGGGGGGACTGTCTCTGACACTGGCCAAAGAGATCTATCTCAGCCCCCTGTTTCAGACACTGAAATTCACCCCCCGAGTGTGTGTGGGATTGGGGGGGGGGGGGGATTGAGAGTATCAGAGAAGGCATCGGGTCAGGCAGACTGTGGCCGATTGTATCACTGATTCCAGTTCTGACTTGGAGTCGTCTGGTGGTGCGCATTATCACTGACTGGCCAGTGATAATGGGTCATTAAGTGATTTAATCCCATTCAAACAGCCATTATCATTCATGTGATTGACTTCTTCACACAGAGGTGTGAGCTTGTGCAAACGGCTGTGTGACTATGTGCCAGTTTATGTGTGCGTCTGCAAAGCTGTTTCTGTAAGTGTGCATGTGTCCTTATGAGTGTAGAAATGCGAGACAGAGAGGCCAGGAAAAGTAGGAGAGACAGAGAGGATGGAAGGGTTGAGAGCGAGGGACGGGAAAAGAGAGTGAGAGAGATCGGGTGGGAAAGGGGACACAACGGTGTAAAAACAAATTAATCATTTGTTGGTCATAAATAAAAAGATTCCCCATCCAATCCTAATTAATTTGCCGTCAGTAAAATATGCCAACACTGTAATGGAAACATATCATTTAACAGACAGCAGGTGGAACTTGCCGTTTCCCATAAACTGCTCCCCGCTGTCATTACAGCTGAATCAATGTGAAATCATCATGAAGCCAGGAGCTGCAAATGAATGTTAATCAGAGCTGTTAACGTCCATTATAGACGCCTGTTCAACCACAGAGAAGGCCGCTCTTCACTATTGCTGTCTGTTGCAGGAAAAATGCTTTGAGGAGCTTGTTTTGTTAATGCAGATGCGACGTAGCATGAGAGAAGGTTGGAGGTAACAGACAACCGCGGACCTGGAAAGTCCTGCAGCAGCCGCTTTAACTTCTCTCCCTGCCTTCACTTTTTCTGCATCTGGAAATGCAGGAGACCGTCTGTGCAGGGAGTTACGGAGATTATGGGAAATGGAGTGTTCACCATGTAAAGGGATTATGGGAAATACTGTGTACATAGAGCAAGGGGATTATGGGAAACAGCGAGTTGAGGGAGTATGGCAATTATGGGAAACAGTACACAAGGACTAATAGCATTGTGGGAATGTACAGAGTATAAAGGATTATGGGAAATGCTGTGTACAGGGGGTAAGGGGTTAATAAGAAAGAGTATATATTATCTATATATTGATAATATAAAGACACTCTTTTCCACCCCCCAACCCCCTATCCTCATTAACTAAGCAGATGTCTTGCACATGCAAGCAGAAATCTGTGTTTACCCCAGGGGCAGAAAAGAGCAGTACAGCAGCATGTTTACAGGTAGAAAACACTTTAACCTGGGAGAATAACAGAGGACTCCAAGCAGCAGTGCAGTCCCAAGAGAGTCGCCCTGGTATCCTGAAGGATCAGCTGTTTCACTGCAGTCTGGTTCACAACATAGCTATCTGGAATATACCAACTGCTGACCTTCATGGGGTGAACCAAGAGCTGTTCAACCGGCCTCACAGCCAACCCAAGGTGTCTGTGTGTGTATCTGTGTTGCCCCTGGCTCATTGGCACTCCACCCTTGAGTGTCACAGAGAATCTGTTCCTAGCTTGTGGTTAATGGTGGAAAGTATGAAGAACCACGCAGTGCTGCATATATATCGTTTCAGCATCGTCATCACAATGCACACATGTACAATAATCACGTCACATTTGTCAGTACTGCATTCTGTCTGTTGACACACCACCAACTTACTTGACACACTGGTAGGTAATATTGATAAATAATTACAATTTCTATTTGGCTGTAGTTTATTTTGGGTAATTTCATCTCCTTTTATTGCTTTATAAATCACTATATTACTCACGGATATTTCACATTTTGTGATGTGATATTGTGATATGACACCCATAGAAGTGAGTTTAAGCACAGGTAGTATGTACATTATCCTTTCTATTGGATAGTATTAATTTACCACACAAGTATTTTTTGTATCCTGTTAATTCTATAAATACTGGGCCCCCTGAATCTTCCAGGGCATCCATGTCCCTCCGGTGTCTCTGCAGACAGGACAGAGGGTG
The DNA here is from genome assembly GCF_048594095.1 of Paramormyrops kingsleyae. Lineage (NCBI taxonomy): Eukaryota > Metazoa > Chordata > Actinopteri > Osteoglossiformes > Mormyridae > Paramormyrops > Paramormyrops kingsleyae. The sequence continues at coordinate 71,382,503 of NC_132797.1, read as the reverse complement.
AGAGTGGAGAGGAAAGCGAAGAGATAAGGAGCTGGGCAGAGAGGAGAAGGTAGAGAAGATGAGAGAGGAGACAGAGATGGGGAGAGGAATGTTGGCACTGAGGTGGGTAAATGCTGACTGTTTGTTTTGCCTGATGTGCTGGAGGCTCACGCTGTACCCACTGGCTTGGAACCCATCCTCCCATCTCTGCATTCCCACCTCCTGGGCAGTTTGCCTCGGAAATGGCTTTGAAAATTGAAGCGAATGCAATCTGAAGATGCTAAATATTTTATATGTTGGATTCGGCTCCTCTTCTCACGCGTCAGGCGTCCAGACGCCAGATGAGAGCGACGATGCGCGTGACACGGCGGGTGCCTCTCTGTGCGCCGTGATTAACTGTGCAAACAAGGCCCCCAGTGGCGGGGCCTGTCTCATACCAGGCAGCTTGATAAGACACACACAGATAAATTACATTCCTGTTTCTGAAAGATGGGCAACAAGCACCCTGTTTATCAGACCTGAGCTCAGCAGCATTGACATCATGTGATTTCTACTCATCTTATAGCCTCAATAACCTCTCTGACCTGCCATGAATACCTCACTGCAATGCAGATTTTACACGGTCCAGTGTCACCCTGGGTGTCAGTCAAGTGTGACACATGGGAGGGTTATGGTTGTGCCCATAGAAATGAATGGACGGTCCCCACAATGGTATGAGTACAGGTCTGTGTGTGTGTGTGTGTGTGTGTGTGTGTGCTTGTTTCTGCCCTTCGTTGATTGGCACTGGACTCCGCACTGCATGAAGATGTGCTGTCGGTACAGTAGCACTGTACAGAGAGACAGCCTTGGCTGGGCTGGCCCTGATTTGTGCTTTGCAAAGTCCGCCATACAGTGCACCCCTTCATTCAGAGCGCATGTTACTCACTGTGCCCGAGGCTCTAAGGTTAACCCACTGTTCCGCAAGTAAATGGGAAAATCCTTCAGTATTTTTATGAGAACATTTTCAGGATACTGCAAACTTTGAATGGATCTTTTTTCCCACCCACAACTAGAGGTTTGTCTGTCCTAAAAAAGGTCACGATTTACACAACAGCACTCAGCCTTCTGTCAAAGTGCCTTTTAAAAAGCATAAAAATATATTTTTTTACGTCTGAAACATATTTGTTTTTAGAAAGCATAAAAAATTCTTTCTATTTTGTTTAAAAAACAAAAACATGCCGTGTGTATTTGAAAAGAAAGAACTCCAACGGCCTTGCTGTCAGCTTTGTTATTCAACTGTTGTATCCTTTGCTCTTGCGCTATTAAAAGAAAGGTTATTCTACAGAGGAAGAGATTATTCACTTTAAAATACCTTGTATCTGACCCAAACAAACAAATACATTTCCTCACTGACAGACCCTTACTGGCACAGACTCACAGACACGATGATAAACAAAGACACATTCACACGCTTCCAGACACATATATGTACTATAAGTATGTAGAAAAGTAATACAATTAATTTAAATCAATGCTAATCTCCTCCGTGCAGGATAAGATGACAGACTTTCAGAACACTGCTTCTGAACCAACGTTTGTAGATGTGGACCAACTTCTCCTATGTCAGCATCTGAGTACAGAAGTCAAAGGCAAGCACCAAATGGCCTTTTTGAAGTACACTTCATCCCCTCTCCTCAAATAGGGCTGAATCTGAATGCTTTCTGTATCTATCAGGCTTGGGGAATAGAGATGATGCTTCAATCTCAACTCTTCTCCATCTGCACCCCCAGACTTCGGCTAGCTGCTCCTCTACCTTATGCATTTCATCAGGGCAGGACCTGTTGCTAGGTAACCCTGGGGCACAGCTGCAAGCTAAATCAAACCCTTTTTTCGGCGTTATGAGCGAGATGGGCTGTAATTTATTAGTCCGATATAGGAGGCAGCAGTGTGGAGTAGTGTGGTTACCCTATCGGACAAGCAGAGCAGAAGGGAGCAGGCTCAAATCCAGTCATAAACGTTACTATCATAATCCAGTGAAAATCACACCATTCTCTTTTCGTGCGTGTGTATGTATATATATGCAATATATCGTTATAGTCAAATAGACATTTACACACACACATGTCCGTTGATTTGCAATACTCAAATTCTCAGTGTTTTTTTTGGTAACAGAGAGCAATAATTTAATAATAGGTAGGCTAAATAGTTGTTTTAAGGGGTCAATTCAAGGCAAATAGTCTCAAGCATCTTACAATAAGCAAATCGTAAGTACTTACGGGTCGTCGATTAATTTAGGGCTATTTTAAGAATACACACAATTAGAGCATCATCCAGGGATTCTCATTTATCGGCAGCTGAGCTTTTTATTGTAAAAGCCATTTCTCCGTTCAGTCTTCAACTCCCGTCATTTGCGTCGATCTGTAAATCTATAAAGCCTTATTTTCAGTAAAATAATTGCAGCCTGAACTCAATTGCCTTGACTATTTTATGTTGTATTTTTATTTCAAGCATGCAGTACAAAGACTAGACTCATAAGATACTTTTTACTAACTGGAGTCGCAAGAAATAAAAAATTAATTGGTGAATGACAATATGATCTGATATCCATCCTTATGAACTTCGTCTTCATCTGTCCGTCCTTTGACGCCTGAATCATCTCCTTTGGCGTAATGAAAGTACACAGGCGTGCACTAATAAAGTAATCGTGCTTTTGTGAAACTCATCCCTAATGTGCGACTGATGAATATTTTTCGGATGGCTCCTTCAGGCCATTTCTGATCAAAACAAACGCACCTGCACTTTTGAAATAGCATCTCCCCCTGGACCTGTAAAAATTGACTCCCTGGCTTCCTCTACGAGCCAATTATGCGCCATCTGTTCTCTCCTCGGCTCTCCGGCTCTCTTTTTCTGCTATTGTTTCTATAATATCAGACTGTGTAAATTGATGTTATTGGGTATAGAAAATGAGGAGTGATGGAGCCAGGATTAATCGAACCCAACAGCCGCTTCGAGCCTACTGGCCAACACCCCGGACCAACGCTCCGAAACCCATCTGATTAATATCTGACGAAAAAACTTTTCACATGTGATTACATGTTTTTTTTTATACAGTTATGACTTATTGTTGTGTTTGCTGTCCTGCAGATAAATTAGTTCAGGCAACATCAAGCGTAATTAACAAATTTAACGCACGCCGTTTCCGATTTAAAACTCAAAGGCAGGCAAAATCATTTAAATTATTAATAGCGCAGACTAGTACTGTCAAAGAAGCGGGTTAACTTTGATTTTACCAAATGATTCTATTTAGGTGAGGAGATGACGGGCGATGAGGAGCATGAAGCTCGTCCCTTGGCGGGGGCCACGTTATTCCCCGTTACAGTAGGTATTGGACTCATTACTCTCTGTCACTCGGGACAGGGAAGCAGCGCGCTGATTTAATTCCGCGATGGTTCGAGGCCCGCGGACAGCTGGATCCCCATCCTAGCAGCCGCGCCAATAAAGCTGGGATCTATTGCGAATGTATATCATTTACAACAGCACCTGACAGACAAACAATAACTATAATCAGTCATGGGGGTGAGGTGCTCGGCACACTTGCACCGACAGCCGCCAACCACTGCAGCTGGACAAAGACGCATCTGCTACAACTGGATGTTTGGTGTACGTTTAATTTCGAGAAATTATTACAGGGATATAAAAGAGAAAGTACCGGGTGTCTTCCGGATGCCAGCGGAACTGCAACAAACAGACCCAACGGAGACTCCTGCGGATCCGGAACCGGGAGATACGCGGGGCGGCACAAACGGGACAAAATCAAACCAATAAATACATGTATGACTTTGGTTTATACGCTCCGCTACATTTCTATAAATTAAGAATAGCATAGTTAGTTCAGCCTTTTTAGATTTTACTTCAGACTTGAAAATCGTGCAGAAGGAAATTACTTTCCTTATATGATCGCACACTGCATACCACAGTACGTTTTATCTGTCATATTGCCCTCGCACTGTACTAAGAATGATGAGAAGGAAAGTGCGGCTTCTGTCCCAGGACCGTATCATTATATAATGCAAAGGATCCCAACACAGTTCCACGGACAGATACTGCATGTTCCTTATGCTGCACTGGAGCAGATGCGCTTTACCTTCTAACTTAAGTTTAATGGGTCTAAGGTGGGCGAGAACATCCCTGACTGTCTCCCAAAGTCAGATCTCATAAGTGGACATTGAGTTTGACACTGAGCTAGTATAACTGTACGGTCAGACAACACAGCACTCACAGTGTCTGTCGAGTTAAAGATATTGACTGTAGTGAGAGCGCATATTAAAGTACGCAACATGTCCTACTATTATTTAGGGAATCGCACACATTCCTGTTTAAGCAAAATTATGTACATTTTGTGATTCAAGATGAACAGGGACGAGGTCCTAATCCATCAGGATTAGACTTTGGCGTGGTCAGTGTAGGTCTGCTGGTCAGTCAGGCATATAATCAGAGCTCAATGAGACACAGATAACACGTGGGTATGCCAAACCATCAATGTCACGGAGTTTTGTTCCACTACTACAGATAGCACGGCACGTGGTTAAATTAAATATCCCGCGGAATAAAGTCTGGCAAACAAGTTTTGGCTGCCATTTGTTTAATATATATATTAAATCACACGTAGGGCTAAATATGACTGCATATATTAAATTTCTATGAATGAACTGGATTACGCCCAAAATCTTTCTCAAAAAAACTTATTTTACAGACCGTCATTCGAAACGTAATTGTCTTCTGCCATCTAGTGGTTTTATGATGAAAGTGACGAGGCACCTGTTTGGTTTTTTTGTCATTAACATTCTGAAAAAGCTTGAGATGGAAAAAAAGAACTTTTTACAACCGGACTTTCAACTTTCAAAATATTCACTTTAAACAAAGAGACTCATCCCTTCATGCTCCATATCCTTCCCGTTTATGAAACTTCTGCAATTTCCAGCTGCTTCTGGTGCACAAACTCCCAGAGTTTTTGCTTCTTGTTTGCTTTTTAATGTCCTTTCTTTAATTTTCTTCTCTCAGTATATATATATATATATATATATATATATATATATATATATATATATATATATGTACATTTAATTAATTTGGAAAAACTGGAAATAAGAACAAATAAAACTTTTGCAAATAATGGCCAAACATTTATATTACAAAAATCATTTTACAGACAGTCATTCAAGAAGCATTATTGTCTTCTTAGTATATATGATGAGATTAATATTTACACTTATCAGAGTTGTTCTGAATCTTATGTGTTTCTGTGGTGTCCCTCCACCACACCTTCCACTTCATTTCCCCCGTCTGTCTTCTCCATTCCAGAAGACACAAACCTGCCTTCTCTTTCATCAGTGGACACGCCATCATACTCTACATTGGCTTCAACTAGTGTTTTTTTAATGTTATTTTCTTTACACCCTCTTTCCTGCAGTTGCCCTGCCTCAGACTCCACTCCTCCACCCGTCTGCTTCCCCTCTCTTTCATCACTCGCTTCTTCATCTGACCATTCCTCCATCTCCTTCTCCAGCTGTTGCACCCTGGCCTCCATCTTGCGAGCGCTGGACTCCAGCTCAGCCATAAGTCGTGCCAGTTTGGTCTGCAACGTGCCCAAGCCGTTCTCCAAATTCTCCACCTTCTGCTCTATCTTCTCCTCCTCTTTCAGGTTGCCGTCACCTGTATCTGTGTCCTCCAACATGCCCATCTTGGTAAGGATCTGCCGGCCCTTCTCCTCCAGGAGACGCTTAGCTGCCGGGAACTCAGCTAGCACCTCTGTCAGGTCTTCCTTGGACAGGCTGAAAAGATCTGAGTGGCCGATGCTGCGGATGTTTGCCGTACGCCGGTTGCCAGATTTGTTTCCTTGGAGAAGAAATCATACAGGCAACTAACATTCCAAAACACATCCCTTAAAGAGAATCAGCATAAACTAGACCCATGATGTCTGAAGAACTGGATGTCAAATGCTCTTCAGAAAAGCATGCTTTACCTTTGATGTTGAGAATGCTGATTTCTCCAAAGAAGTTCCCATCGCTCAGCACAGCGAACTGTGTGATGCCGTCATCGGCCACCACAGCTAGCTTGCCCTCCTTGATGATGTACATCTCATGCCCTACATCCCCCTTCTTGCAGACATACTCCCCAGGGCTGTATACCTGTACCGAGAGATGGGAGCAGCAGGCTAATGGGAGTTTTACATATACAAAAGTGTTCTGAGGGCAGAAGGAACAAATGATTGGTTCGGAGAGATAACCAATCAGATTGCAAAGGAGGTGGGCCCAAGCAACTAGAGGAAGTGGGACCAAGACATGTGATTAGTTGGTCCCACCTCCTCTAGTTGCTTGGACCTATGTTCTTTACAATCTGATTGTTTATCTCTCTGAACTAAACATTTTCCGTCTACTTTGTACTTTGTGTATGTACAACTACCACATGCAAGCAGTAGCACATTCTCATGAAGCTAGAAGCAAGTCATACTGAAGCTACACTAGCTCCCTGACTGCCCTGGTTAGCTGTGAGCATGTAGCATTATGCTAGGAAGAAGGTTTAGATCAGCATGAGCTATACTAATATTGGAATGGTGTCATCTGTTTGGTGCTTTGTTGAGCTTAACATCAGCAGTAGGTACGAAAATGCAGTGATTATGGAGTCAACCTTAGTGTACCACCCTGTGGTGGTGGTTTGGCTTTACCTGGGGTGTAAGCTTCAAAACCAATTCCTCTAGCAGGCTGGTCTCGCAGTTCTGGAAGATGGTGACCTTGGAGAGAGTGGGCAGGTGTACGCTGACAGCAATCGCCGTGCGTAGACGACCGGGCAGCTGTTGCAGGATCTCGTTTTCCCGCGTGATCTTCTTGTTGATGTGCAGATGCTGATACCAGTTGTTGACGCGGTTGCGCAGCTCTTTGTCAATACGCCGGCTCCGCAGGTAGCTCTTCACCAGCTCGTGGTTGGGGAAGAAGACGTTGTCTTGGTCTCGCAAGTTAACGATCACGCTCCCCACGTTGCCCACCACCGAGGCGAACACCAGCACGGCGATGAGCAAATCGGCGATCATGAACAAGTACTCCTCTTCACGCTGGGGATCCGGCGTGTCCCCCACTGTGGTGAGGGTCAGCGTGGAAAACCAGAAACTGTAGAAGTACTGCCTGCGCTCGGAGGCGAAATCAGGGTCAGAGATGTTCGGGTACACCCAGGGGTCCGAACCGAAGCCAATGTAATCAGATAGGGCGAAATAGAGGCAGGAGTTCCAGTGGATGAGAATAAAAATGTAAAGCATGAGTTTGGAGATGCGGAAGATGTTGGGGTAGGATGTGCGGGTCTCCATGCGGTCAAAGGCCTCCGACAGCCTGGGCGAACGCAGAAGGCGATTGATTCGCACTAGTGGGCAGTGGATGCCCAGCCGAAAATACAGCAGGTCAGTGGGCAGGATCGACAACACGTCCCACAGGAAGTGCGAGGAGTGCATGTAGTGCTGCCGCAGGCGTGTTAGGTCACGCACCAGGATGCCCTGCTCCAGGTACCCTGCAGGGGGCGACGTCAGCATGGTCACAGTGGCATTTCGGGCTCCAGTGTGTGGGTGTGTGCATGTTATTACCTGGATTCCACAAGCACTCAGATTTATATGAGTGAATGTTATAAAACAAAAAACAACTTAAAGGGCAACTTCATAGGTAGAGGCACCTATTATTCTAATATGTAAGATTTTTATTTAATTAAACAATTAATTAATTACTACTACTGATAATAATACAACTTATAAAACAGGTTAACTTTTGATTTTGATACCCCAATGCGAGAATAATAGGAGTTTGAGATTGCTAACAGAATTTAATTTACAGTGAAAATGAAATTAGCGATCATTATAAGATGGCGCCCTAGGAGACTGATCTCAGATGCACTTGGATGTCTTTGAATATTAATTAATATGCCAGTTAACTGACACTCAGATAAGGGACAGCAGCACTTTTCGCACATTTGTGCCAGTATCTGACATTGATGTGCGGGCACCTTCTGGCACTTCTTGAACGATGCCGCACTGGGCGATTGTCCACCTTGCCCTTGCCAGGACAGGTCCATGGTACCAAACATCAGTAAATATAGAGGTGAGAAACTCTGAGACATCATTCGCTTTCCGTTACCTGAGGGCTTCCTATAAATTTGAATCTCATTCACCGTTTCTAAGTATCTTCAGTTTATTGTGCTAAATACAATATTTTTAATAATTTGTGAAATTTAAGAAGGACAAAACACATTTACTAATATTTTCACATGAACCCTATAAATAAGTAATCATTAAAAATAAATTCTGTATTACATATTTTAAGGGGCACATTGCCAAATATTTAGAAATATCTGGTTTTCACCATTAAAATTCCTCCTTAAACCAGTTTTATGACAACATATCTGAATTATCATGATTGTTAATTAAAGATTTAACTTCAAAGTATAAATGATTTGCTCAAATAAGAGATAAGAGTCCCCTCAAGCCTCCACCAAACTGAAAAGCAACATAGCTGGTGAACTTCTGACACTGAAGCACCGATCAACACAAACACTTTAAATAAGGGCTGACGGCATGTCTGGGGCTCTTTCCAGGTAGTTCTCCTCTCACTATACCCATAGCACTGGTCTGACGATCAGGAGGGTTGGCTGATAAGATCATCTAGCTCCTTGGCTCCTGCACAGACTCAGTCAGGTCTGCCCTCTGCCCTGTGTGGGCCCCCATGGAATGTGACCTTACCTGTATGGAACTTGATTATAATATCTGCCATGTAGAGGAGGTCAGATATGTAGTCAATTGTGAGCCATAGTGCCAGGTAGTTATAGTCAATGTCATAGAAGCAAGTCCTGCATGACAGAGTCAATAAAGGTGTTAGTTCATACAATTCTATTGTGAAATTTGACTGAGTCTCCGTACCAGTTAATTTTTCTACTCAACTATATTCCCCCTGGAACCTTTGAGTACTGTATGTGAAGACCTCTGTTCAGAGCTCGGTCAAACCTGCAGATGATGATCACCCAATTGTAGAGCACAGGAAACACCATGATCTGAAGCCAGGCATAATAATACTCTTCTGATGGGTCAACTGTGCACTCTTTCCAACTGCACACACATGGGCCAAGAGAAAAAACGGAAGCAATACAAATCAGTATGTGTATGTTTTGCTGCTAATTATCTGTATAACTTGAAGGGCCCGTTTGACCAGAGGAAGTGAATGAAAGGGGGGTTAGACACAGATCACTACAGAGTATTCAGTGATTAAAAAGCAAGCCACTGTTTCTACAGTGAACTAGATTAACGTCACAAGATACAGGTCAGCATGATGTACTCATTTCATCATTACTCACTTCAGCTTGTTTTTGACCTCGAACAGGTTTTTCCGATTCTTTCCCTCCTCGTTCTCTTCTGCCACCTTTTGCACGACCTGCCTCCGCAGTAGCTCTCTCCAGCGACTCATCCCGCTTTCCAAAGCCCCTGGCCGTGCAACAAGGTGACCTCAACCCCAACGACGTGCACCGGGAGCCCGCAAATGTGTCTACCGCAGAGCTCTTTGCTGAGAATGCCAGCCTGGGGTGCCTTGCCTGCGGAATGGCGATGCCAGGTGTTTGGTCACATGCCTCCATCTCTATGACGACAGCAGTGCTCACCTGTAATCCCGAGGAGCATTGTATCCATAGCGGCACGGACAGGTGCATGCCCCAAGGAACGAGTCCCCCAGCTGGTTCCCTTTGTTAGAACTGTCTAGGTATAATTCTGGAGAAAAGGAGCTGGCTGTAAACATTTTATTGTATTTTCAGTTTCAGCATGACCTGTAGAATGTGTGTGTGTATGGATAGATAGATAGATAGATAGATAGATAGATAGATAGATAAACAATACATTAATGTTCTATTAGTAAAATTTATTGAGATCCAAAATAAAGGATTTACGGAGGCAATAAATAGAAATGAATCTAAATTATGTAAATAATTGCGTGATTCAAGCTGAACAGGGACGAGGTCCTAATCCATAAGGATTAGCCTTTGGTGCAGTCAGTGTAGGTCTGCTGGTCAGTCAGGCATATTATCAGAGCTCAGTGAGACAGAGGTAATAAATAGGTATACCGAACCATCCATGTCAATGAGGAGATAGTTCCAGTACTTCAGACAGAACCGCGGTTTGCTATTTTTTAATTGTTTAGTTATATATCACATGGAATAAAGATTTGCAAACAATGTTAGGCTGCTATTTATATATTAAATCAAACGTAGACCTGCATATGATTGTACGTATTGAATTAATTTCAATATACTGGAAATAAGAAGAAATAAGATTTTTTGCAAATAAATTTTGGGGGACGTCTAATAGGCGCCAATTTTGGGGGAAAACTAGAACAACCTTCTACTTTTTCCTCATACATTACACATATTTCAATATGTATGTAATGTAGCTAAAATGAATTCACAGTATTACAACTGGGTCGGAAAACAGACAAGCGCCCCTTGGGACGGTTTTCTGAAGGCAGGTCCACATTTCCTGAAGATGTCGCCGCGCCCCGGGACCGCGCTTCCTGAAGACGTCGCCGCGCCCCGGGGCCGCGCTTGCCGATGACGTCACCACGCCGCTGCGTGAGGGTGTGTGTGCGGAGTCCGAGTAAGATGGCCGTTGGTTAGTAGAGTGATCTTGGGTTCGGAAAAAAATACGTTGGGAGCGACTTCGAGAAACGTACACAGGGAGCGGTGGCGAGTGCTTATACCTGGCCGTGTGTCGGCCCGCGGCGCGCTGCTCTGCCTTTCGGAACCGGTCCGCCCAAATGACCGCCTTGGAATGAGAATCAGTGTCTCCCACCGAGCAGGGGCACAGAAAATTGCGCGGATCTGCCAGGTGAGTAACGGGCCGCCCCCCGGATTCCCGGACCCCTCCAGACCGCACCTTGTTCACCCACGGACAGGCGTGACTCCGTGCCGGACCGTTAACCAAATGAGGCGGCAGCGTCCTGTGGTTGCGTCCTGTCATTAGTCGGGCTGGTGAAGGTTAGCTGGTTAGATTTTAGCTGTTAGTGTTTATCATGTGGTAGATGCTGGTTATATGCTCCCTAGGCGCCGTTCAGATGCTTGACAGGTGTTGGTTGGAAATTAATTAGATACGGGATAAATTCTGGATAGTCCTGGAGAAATACGGAATAGATACTGGATAGATGGTGATTGTATGTTGGTTAGATGTCGGATAGATGTTTTATTACGTTGATCTGTAATGACTGACCTGGGCTACTTCCGACACGAAAGCAGGCGGTGATCAGAACAGCATTTCCCTCTGCAAAGGCTTTAGCGCCTCGTCCCTGACCTCCGTCCTGGGCTCAGACTCTGTTTGGGGGCCGCTTCTCTCCCGGTGTCCGGTCAAGCTCCGGGTAACTGATCTCCCCATATCAACCGTCTGCCAGCTTCTGTGTTTGGTGTTTACATCTCAGTCCGGGTTGTTGGTGCAACAGTGAAATGCCAGTCATACAGTGTGACCTTATAAACCTGTACAAGACAGACTGGATTGAGAGGAGCTGTAACAAATCTGCCCACCTGTGTAACCCCGATAATGGCCCATTTCAGTGGCAGGGAACAGGCTGTTTGCTGTCCTGTGTCATGCTGTTCTGACTGTGCTGTCCTGGCCACAAACAGTCTCTTCCAGCACCACGTGTCTTTGCTGTAGTAAAAAATGCATTTTTTTAAACTTCGGGATCATTTTCTTCCATTAAATGATTTTTTGTGCCTTTAAATGTCTATACAGGGACACAGCAAAGACGAATCACCTGATCTTTGACCTATATACATTTGGTTTGGTTTTATAATTGCATATTCTGTCTATTTCGGGGAAAATGGTTCCCAGATATTATATGTTGAAATTGACTACTGTACTACTGTCAATATGTCATAAGCATGCTGTTAAAACACACCTTAAAATGTAAAATCCGAAACGAGAACATGAGGAAAGATAATTCACGGAAGCATTAATATTTAAACCAAGTCATGCGTCTGCGTTTTGTGATAGTACATAAAAACTGTAATAGCCTTAGCTAGTAAAACATTAAGTCAAAGAGCCTTTGTTACAATCTGTTTCCAGTCTTTGCTGTTATGTGCAGAAGTGTGATTTGCCTGGTGAGTGTCAGCGTGTGCTGGTTGTCTCTGTGTTTGAAATGCAGCTGTAGGGTTTTTAGTAGTGTGAACCCACTGCAGTATAATTCATGTCAGTGAGCGGGTCTAGAACCTATGCCACACTGTTATATTTGTCTCCAAGGTTTGTGTGAATGTACAGAGGCCCGGTCTCTCAGCAGCTTTGGGCTGTGACCAAAGTCCACAGGCATTTAATCTGATCCTCCTGTGGACACGATACGGTGACACGAGCCCCAAGGAAGACACTCCTCTGTCAAATAATTAACCTGGACTTAATGGCACACCGTGTCGGAAACTGCCAACATAAAGATTTTATAAGCTTGTAAGATACGATGTTTGTTGCGAGTAGTTCTCGTCCCCCCTGTTGGGGCTTGTCGACGGACGCTGCTGGGCTGCTGACTCTTCATGTCTCGGTTGCCCAGCCCAGAAGGGTGGAGCACCAGAAACTAACGGTTGTGGACAGGCCTGAGGTGTGAGGAGCATTCTGGTTCTTTTTTTTCCCTCCCCTGGTTGACATTTAATTAGAGCCTAGCATTCCTCTGTCTGCTCTGTCGTTCATTGCCCCGCTGACTTTGGCTTTCTTCACGTGAGGCTGTCGATGCACGGAGTTGTGCTGTTGTCACTCTTGGGTACGGACTCAGAGAACGGGAGGGCTGGGATTTCTGCCTGCCTGTGATTTCATGTAAAATGCTTGCCGTATTGGTTCCTCCTGGTGGGGGCAGCAGATTACAAATACTTGCACAGTGAATAATCGCAGGCCTTCTATGCATGTCTGTGCATAGGCTGAAGTGAGCTGTAGGCCAGTGTTTCTCGACCCAGTCCTCAGGGACCTCCGGACAGTCCACATATTTCCTCCCTCCCAGTTCCCAGTCAATCAAGAGCACCAAATGTCTGGTTCACATGTGCTGCGAGCAGGGAAAATATGGACTTAATGGGGTTCCTTGAGGATTGGTCTGAGAAACACTGCTCTGGGCTCAAGGTTTAACACTGGAAACTGACTTGGTGGTGGGCAGTATGCTAATATGATGATGTAATATATAAATCACCACAAGGGTGACGTAATCAGGCTGCTGCTGGCCGGCCCACCGTTCTATCCCTATCAAGGCCAAACGGACACATGTCCATTAGGGTAAAGTGTGTCAGTATATAAGAACTTAAAGAACCTCATGCCAAGGAATTTGATGGATGAGCCCATCTGCCCCTGTTATCTTTCTTGTTGTTTTTTTGTCTCACGTCGTGTTCAATTTTGTGCAGCTTCAAGTCGTCTTTGTTTTTTAATAAAGGACATAAAGTTGACATTGACGTTTTTGTGGAAAGTGGCCTTCGGGGGCTGGATTCGGAAGCGCGGCACTGAGAGGGAATATCTTAAAGTAGAAACTGTGGACGGTTCGTTTTGTCTCATCCCTGCCCTTTAGGTGCGCAGCTAAGGAAGGGATTCCAAGCTTGTGTGACAGATTACCGCTGTAGCAGGGGCACGAGAGGCAGGGCAGTGTGTCCCAGGGCATTCTGGGTAGAGTGGGTAAGAAGGTATGAGGAGACTTGCTTTAAATTGCCTTCAGTTCTGAGAGCATAGATGACAGTATTGCGTGCTGTGTGCGTACCCGTCAGCATGAATCATCTCGACTCGACTCGGATCCGTAGGCGATGTTTTGGAGTGGACTGTAAAACGAGTGGAAGCTGGGCAGCCAAGTGGGCGGTTATGAGGCTGACATGCGATGCTCTTGGCTCTGCATTCCACTCCCCCAGTGCTTCAGAGCCTTTGCTGTGCGTTACGCAACACGGGCTGCTATTTTCTTCTGCCTGAATGGTTACATCGAAGTCATGTTTGACATAATTTCATGTTATGAATGCATATTTGCATATTTTTGCATTTTAAAGCGTTTTAAACAGAACAGAGTACTTATCACATAAATTTCATTTATGATTGGTTTCACCGTTGTTCATTTTGTGTGGGAGATTACGTTGGTTGTGCCGCACTATGCATGGTACTGCAGTATAAGGAACAGTGCATACACTCATATGCGGTTACATTACTGTACATTACATTACATGCAGTGTATACTGTACACTTATACTGGAGTTACACAGCTGTTACTCTAGTGTTTACATGCACACTGGAGTTACAGTACTGTTATTGTAGTGTATTACACTCTAACACCCGCATGGTACCATTTATGTTGTGCCCAGGAGATTTACGGTCTACCAGATTCTACCTGACAGACAGGCAAAGCCCTTCTTCTCTGTTTCTGATTCTGACTGGGTGGGGTCCTCCCTTGTCAGGGCCGGGGGCTCGCAGGCTGGCTATGGAGTGGTGCCGACTCCAGACTGGATGACAGGGAGCCCCCAGAGAGCTGACGACCGGCCGCTTTTCCTGGGACGCCCTGCCAAGGGAGAGTGATTGCTGGGGGGGAGAGAGGGAGGCGGAGCACCTCCTCACCCAGCCTCCTACTTGACATCCTCTATCATCGTCCCGCCCACCTGCCGCCCTATAGGCTGCCGCTTGGGTTCCCGAGCTTCCTCCGCCCCCCTCCCCTTTCCCCTTCCCTCCCTGTCCGAACCCCGCCCATCCCTTCTCTTACCCATCCTAGTGCCCTTCTTTCGTCTGACCTGTGACCTTTGACCCGTGCGGCAGTCGGCATGAGCTGGCTGAGCCGCTTGAACCCTCGGCCTCCTGGTGGCAGGAGTAGTCAAAAGATGGCAGCTCCCGCTCCGGTCACGGCTGACCCCGAGACCTGCCTCATGGTTTTCGAGAACCACTGGAGACAGGTGAGGAACCACACACGCATGCATGAGCACAGGTGGGGGACGCCCTGGGTCAAAGGGCACTGCTTCCTGTTCTGATGGCTGGGTTTGCTCGTTTCCTCAGGTGTCCTGGGTGCTGGATCAATGTGGCGACCCCGGATTGGCAGGGGTGGACGACCTGACCGCTGTGCGGAACCACACTGACCAAATGTTGTGTCTGCTGGCGGAGGAGAGGCCGGGGGTCGTGGCTGACGGGGGCGCCGAGTGCATGGGCCCCATCCTGGAGCTGGTGGTGACCCAGGACATCCTGGAGCGGCTGGTGCAGTGGTACCTGCGGCGCGGCCTCGATGTCGACAGCCAGGGGGCGCTGTTGAAGCTGTTTGAGATGCTGATCAGCCGCTCCCAGCAGCCCCTGCTCCAGCACAGGGCAGTCCTGCACCCGCTGCTCAGTCTACTGGGAGTCTGTGCCAACCCCCCTACTGGGTGCCCCCTCGTACTTGAAGGCAGTCTGGTGCTGCTGCTTCACCAGGTGTGTGTGTGTTTGGCTCGCCAGCCCCCCATGCTGGAGCTGCTGTTCCAGACCGCTGCCCCTCAGGGCGCCACCAACCTACTCATCTTCTCCTTGCTGGTGCCCTTCATCCACCGGGAAGGGCCCCTGGGCCAGCAGGCGCGCGACGCCCTTCTGCTCGTCATGGCAACCTCCGCTGGGAGCGACGCGGTGGCTCGCTACATTGTAGAAAACTCCTATTTCTGTCCGGTGAGTGTTTCTCCATGTGCCGTGTTCTTTGTCCCAGCGCACACGTGTTCCTAACCTGAAAAACAGATCACGTCAGAGCATCCCCCGTATGAATAAATGTCCCTTCGTTGCCGAAAAAAGAAGCTCGAAAAACAAAAAGTTTTTGTTCTTCGGGCGTGATGCGCAGTGTCAGTGCAGTGTCAGTGCAGTGTCAGCGCAGTGTCCCCACTGTGGCAGGCAAGCAAACGTGTTTAGCCATGAGTGAGTGCCCCCCTGTGGCCGCGAGTGGTCGGACTCATCTTTCTAGGAAAACATTCTTGGAAAATCCAGCCTCTTGCTCGCTCTCTCTGTCCGGCAGCGATTCTGGGGGGGGGGGGGGGGGGGGGTTACGCTTCTGGGCTTTCCCTCGTCACACTGAGCCTCCATCTGACTGCGCAGCCTGCATGGGGGCTTTTAATGCATGTTCTGTACGCTGCCCTCACCTGCCCCAGACACGGCAGCCATGTCCTTGGTGTCAGGGCTCTGAGCTGCACACACACGCTCGCATGTTATTTTGTGATGTCAGACAGCAACCTGCACCAGACCTCCCTACCTCCCCGAATGGTTATTAGGGTTTCTGTTTCCCATGATGCTTAGGGTCAGTGTAATGGAATGCCAATGTGATGTAAGCTCTGCTGACCTCTGACCCCCCATGCAGGTGTTGGCCACAGGACTGAGCGCTCTGTACTCCTCGCTACCGCGGAAGATTGAGGTGCGGGGTGACGACTGGCACGCGCTGCGGAGGGAGGACTGGGTGGGCGTGTCCTCGCTGGTCCTCTTCATGAATTCTCTGGAGTTCTGCAATGCCGTGGTGCAGGTGGCGCACCCGCTGGTGCGAGGACAGCTGCTTGACTACGTTCACAACGGCTTTCTGGTTCCCGTAATGGGACCCGCCCTGCACAAGGTGACACGGGATGCTGTGAGGGGCCTTTCTGTATGAGTAACGCTGCCATTTTAAGAGAACCTGCCCTGTACAGATATTAACCGTGACCATATGACCGTGATGCTGTG
Source organism: Paramormyrops kingsleyae (assembly GCF_048594095.1). Lineage (NCBI taxonomy): Eukaryota > Metazoa > Chordata > Actinopteri > Osteoglossiformes > Mormyridae > Paramormyrops > Paramormyrops kingsleyae. The sequence continues at coordinate 71,365,843 of NC_132797.1, read as the reverse complement.
TGGCAGTCACTGTGCAGTCTTAGTCAGTCAAAAAGTTACTGATATCTAGTTGGATGGCTAGATGAACACCGCTTCAGTTCCCAAACCTCTCCTCAGGGGCACCTCAGCCGTTCCATGTATTCATAAAATTTCATAACCAGCTCAATTAATCAATTGACTTAATTGGTTAATTGACTCCATGAGGTATTGATTATGCAAAAGTGGTATACTAGTGGATGAGTCAAAAAATACACAGGAGTATTGAATGGTTGCTGCAAATGCTGGGGTGACTTTAGGAGAGCTTTAGACATTGCTTAGATGACTCACTTTGACAGGCATAATATCGTAGTTTTTCACGGGAAGTTCATTTAAAGGGGCAATTCACCCCAAAACTTAATAGCAATGTTTTAGAGGGACTTTAGTGCTATCTAGTTTTGGAGATATCGCCTGTAGAAATGTCAGTCTTTACTCGAATATAATGGGAGTGAATGGCATTCTTTCCGTGGTGATTAAAGGACCAGAAAAATACATTTTAAAAATCCAACAGCAATGTCTCTTACCAGAAATCATGACCTGGTTATTGAAATGAATCCACAGACTTTGTAGTGAGCAGTTTAATGTATGAACGTATTTTCTTCTTCCGAGCACAGCCAATCGTATCACTGCACAGAAGATATGAGCACGAGTACTCCGGTGATATTAGTAGAATTCAGACATGAATTCCTAAGAATCGACGAGTCTGTGGTTGTTCTGTAGCCTAAGTGCGGCCTTTAGCAGCCTGTGTTTGTCGTCGCAGTCCTCGGTGGAGGAGATGATCGCCAGCACAGCATACCTCGACCTCTTCCTGCGCAGTGTCACGGAGACCACCCTGCTCAAGACCTTCCTGCGCTTCCTGCTGCTACATCGCCACGACAACGACGCCATCCTGGACACGCTGCTCATGCGCATTAACAGCAACTCTCGGGTGAGGGGGGGGCAGCGTGTGGCCAGTTTTCCTGCCGCTTCCTGTGCCGGGGGGGCCTGCAGCTCACACTTCCTGCCTGTCTCCCGGCCCCCGCAGCTCTGCATGGTGTCCCTGAGCCTGTTCCGGACTCTGCTCTCGCTCAACTGCGAAGACCTCATGCTGCAGCTTGTTCTCAGGTGCGTGTCGTCCACCCTCGGCTCCGTCTCGGCCCACACCCCCAGGCCGGGCCTCGCTGACGGGCCGCTGCGTTCCAGGTACCTGCTGCCCTGTACTCACGTTATGCTGAGCCAGCGTCGCGCAATCAGGGAGGCCGACCTCTACGGCAAGTCGGCCCACAAGTTCCTCTCGCTCATCCCCGAGTGCTGCAGGCTGGACACGGCGCCACCTGGAGACCAGGATGAAGATTCTGCCCTCTGGGGTAAAGGTGGGAGATAGTGTGTGATGGCTTGCTGTAAGTTTACAGCTGTAAGGAGGTAAATGTTTCAGTGGCTGTAGTAAAACATAATACATTTTGAAGGACTAGCAGTGAAAATTATTTCAGATAGTTGTTGGCCAGATGCAGAATGGGAATAAAGCATTGGTGAGAGCAATGATGGTGGGTGATGATGATGGTGATGATGATGGTGATGATGATGGTGATGATGATGAGGAAATCATGCTGGTCTTCACAGGTCCAAGCAGCCCAAGCACGGAGTCTCCGGTACACTCCAAACCCAGCACTCCGTCCCGCCTCGCACTCTTCATCCGCCAGCAGGGCGGTGGAGGGGGCGTGTCTTCCCAGCCCGGCCAAGAAGTACCTCCCGCGTCTCCAGAGAGCCCCGCCCACCAGGTGGGAGAGGGGCGGGACTGGGAGTCAGGATACCTGGAGTACCTCCATGAGGCCCGACGCGGGATCGAGTTGTGCGCCTGGGCGTGTCGGGATTGGTCTGCGCCCTATGATGGAGAAGACCCCTCCCCCCACAGTGCCCCTTGTCCCCCGCCACCGCCCGCTGAGCCTGTACCTCCACCCAGCCAGCAGAGGGCAGCAGCGGCCCGTCTAGACTGGGGTGCGTCAGATAGGGACAGTGGAGAGTGGGACATCACCATCAGTAAGAACTGCATCAGTCTCACCCCCCGCAGCAAGAAGCGTACCCTGCAGAGGGAGGAGCTCCCCCTGGACGCACCCCCCATGCCCGTCCTCCCTCCTCCGCCCCCAGTGGCCCACCAGGGGGCGTCAGAGGCCCTGTATAATGGGACAGGACAGGACGGGGGTATGGAGGTAAAGAAGGTCAGGAGGGATTTATGTTTGGGAGTCCATGCTGCCCCGCAGGGCGGATATACAGAGCCACCTCCCCTCCAGGAGGTGTCCGCGCCCCCGGCGGCGTCCTCGGACTCCCGAGACACGGGCCCCCCGGATCTGGCCGCGGGGCGTGGGCTGGAGTCGGTGGAGAGCCTGATCGAGGAGCTCCTGGAGCGCGTGCCGGCGGGGGACGGCCGGGGCATCAGCATCGAGGCCTTCAACCAGGAGCTGCGAGAGCTGGAGGACAGGGTGCAGGACGGCAGGGTGCAGGACGGCAGGGTGCAGGACGGCAGGGTGCAGGACGGCAGGGTGCAGGACGGCAGGGTGCAGGACGGCAGGGTGGACGCCCCCGCCGCCCGTGTCCGTACCCCCTCCCCCACCGAGTCAGAGCTCTCCGTGACCGAGCCCAGACCCGAGGGCACGGGTGCAGGGGGGTTCGGCTCCCCCCGCCTGACGGGGCAGCCCCCCTCCCAGCCCTACACAGGTGAGTCTACACACAGTGCCTGTCCTGCGGGTAGCGGTGCCCTGCTCCCAGTGGCTGTGTCTCACTGCGTCTCCGGCGGCCCTTCCAGGCCCCTTCGTTGCCGTGCTCTTCACCAAGCTGGAGAACATGCTGCAGAACTCCCTCTACGTCAACATCCTTCTGACGGGCATCGTGGCTCAGCTGGCCAGCTACCCTCAGCCCTTGCTCCGCTCTTTCCTCCTCAACACTAACATGGTCTTCCAGCCCAGCGTCAAGTCCCTCATCCAGGTACACCCACCCGCCGCCCCCCCGTGGCCCATCACCCCCAGTTTGGTCAGTCACCACTTTACTGGCCCATCCCTACCGTCTGATCCCAGGTCCTGGGTTCTGTGAAGAACCGCATCGAGTCCTTCGCGGCGGCCCAGGAGGACTTCCCCGGCATGCTGAGGAAGGCCCGGCGCTACCTGGCCGCCCGCGGGAAGCTGGACTGGAGCGACTCACCCATCAGCGTCCCCAGCCTGCGCCGCTCCGACTCACTAGGCGAGTGGCAGCGGCTCCCTCTGCTGTTCATTTTGCAAATTACCGACATGACCGAATCCTGGAGTTTTTAAGATGAGGGCCCATGATTCATATAGAGGGACTGGCCTTTTCATTAGCCAATGACCTGTTTAGATTCGGTGAGTGACAGGACAGTGGGCGCTCTGGGGGACCAGTCAGCTTTCATCGGCCGCCAGTGCCCTTGTGGTCCCGCCCCTTTACAGGTCTGGAAAAAATAGAGACCTCAGCAAAATGTTTTGGTTTCACTCATTTCTCAATTTGTGAGGGTGCATCTGTGAATAATATTTTTTTGCAAACTGCAGCCTGGTTCTTCCCTTTCTCATTAATGAAGGGCTTCATCCTCGCTTTATGGGACTTCAGTCCTGCTTCTAGGAGCCTGATATGAACTGTCCTAGCAGTGCACTTCACACCTGCACTTAATGTTCCCCATTCCTTTGGAAGGTCACTTGATGTCAACATCTGATTCATGAGAAACTGTAGGATAAGTTGACTGTCATCTCTGGCATTAGAATGTCGCTTCTGCCCTTTTCCTGGCTGGTTTCTGGTTGTTCCCAGTATCTCCTGGTTCATCTTATTCTTGTCTACTCCTGTCTTAGACATTTTGAACCTGGAAGCAACCTGCTGCTCAGCGTAGCTTCTGCCAGCAGAACCACAATGAATCCAGGATTTAAAAATACAGATTTTGAAAAAATATAAAGTGTAATTGTTTCTTTAGCTGTATTTGCCTCTGGGTATAGCCCATTCTCTTGGCTAGTTAAAGCCTGATGGATTTTTAGAATGAGAAAGTGCCGTGTTGACTTTCTGAGAAAACAAGTGGGACACCATGAGGTGTTTCCTGGGGGGCCTGTATCACAGGATTTCTTGCTTAGCCGGATAACTTGTCGGCTTTAAGGTAGTCTGGGCTAAATGTAAATGAACAAAGATATAGTCTATTTAAGCCGGGGTGCCTTAAATCTGACAGGTTTTCTGGCTATGGAAGAAATCTGACTTTGTGATAGAGGCCCCTGTTCTCATTTCCTGCGTTTGCATTGCAGTGAAGAGCCGCAAGCCGTCGCTGGGAGACCTCATCCTTCGGCACACCAACAGCCCAACGCGCGCGAGGCAGGCCGCCCAGCTGGCACTGGCCCACGTGCGCGACGGCGGCCAGTCACTGCACAGCGCCCTCTTCAGGGGCAGCGCTGGCCACGGCTCGGGCATCGAGAAGCAAGCGGAGGCGCTGCGCGTTAAAAACGCCGTCTACTGCGCCGTCATCTTCCCAGAGTTCCTCAAGGAGTTGGCCGCCCTGGCGCAGGAACATGCGGTCGCCATGCCTTTTCCCCGCAGCCAGGGGGCAGAAGAGTAATATGCTGCCATTGCTATATCTGAACAGATGGGGCAGTGTGGAGCTCAGAGATAGGTTGCAGTGATAACTACACGCTGTCTTTTATAAAACGCTCTTTTCTAGAAAGCTGCGTTCTTCTTGTACAACTTTAGAAAATTGCATATAGTGTAAATACTATTTATGTGTGTAGGCAGTACACACTCAAGCTTGGAACACAGAGCTAGGGGTGCCCTGTATATTCACACACCATTGTCACAGTAGGCTAATAGCTTAGTGAGATTCAGCTACAGACCTACCCAAGGTTGTGCTCTGTATTAGCTTAGATGTGTCTGCTCACAATCACGGGGCTTGTGGGAAATGTAGTTCTCAGGATGGAGATGGGGTGGGTGCTTGGCGGCTCAGGTTTGAGGAAATCCACCCTCTTTTTAAGAACTGGAAAGGAAGACCAGCCTGACGAGCCCTGTGGCTGATCACATGACTGACCCCTTGGGAAGTGGTCGACGTGTATCTGCAGTGCATTCGGCTTTCCACATAACCCCTGCTTCACGCTGCCTATCTGGGCATCTGAACTGGAAAACACGTTTCACGACGTCCGGTTTTTAATGCGTTTTTAGGTCTCATTTGCTTTTCTTTTATACATTTTTAGTGAACTTTTAATACATATCAGCACCTGGGAGGGAGGGAGGGATAGATGGATGGATGGACTGGGTCTGGGTTGTCCTCATTTGGTGCGACTGCTCGGAGCTGTCTAGCCCAGCACGCAGCCGGTGTCGCTCTTAAACACATGTGACCTTTGCCGGGCCTTGCTGCCCTTCAGATCCCTGCGGGCGTGAGGTTTCACTGTCCTGTCTGTCTTTGTCTGTTAGGTGCGCGCAAGATCAGTACTCCTGGATGCCGTGTACTGGGGTTGTGAGTTTCTGCTGAGGGATTCAGACTCTCCTATTTCGGTTTAAGGCCCATATCCCTGTCTGCTGACCTTTCTGTCTTCTGAATCCATTTCGAGTGTCCTGATTGCTTTGGAGCACAAGTCACTGTTGAAGTAATTTCAGGTACTAAATCAATGTACTCATAAATTTGTTTAAGCTAGTAAGGAATTTCTTTCACCACACTGTTTCTGCATGGCCCTAGATAGACACCCACCATGCCCTGGCCCACAAAAGCATTGTGGGTATGTTCACTGCTCCTCTGTTTCTGCAAGCTTTGCTCTTTCTCCCTAAGTTTGCACACCTACAGTGTTGCCCTGCTTATCGTTGAATATTTGCACTAATTTCTCACGAGGCTGCACTACACTGTTAGGGTGTTGTTTTGTTGCTGTTTTGCGCCACCCCCATTCCTGCCCCCCTCCAAAGTACATATTTGTTAGCCATAGCATGGCAGTTTAATGGGTGTTAAGCACAAGTTTCTGCATGTCACTCCACTGACCGTACATGTCATGTGACTCATCGCATATTATTTGTGTATTCTGTAGATAGACGCTCGAGACTTTTTTTTCTCTCCATTGTTTAGTGTTAGTGACAGTTTCACTTTTGCTAAGCAGTATTTTAAGATGACTTGAAAATCCCTGAAATTACGTCAATCTGTTTCAATTGGCTGAGACTGGGTGTGGCCAGCCAATCAGAAGAGCAAGATTTTGGGAGGCGGTGGAGAGAGCAAATCCATCCAAATCTATCCCAGATCAGACAGATTACTGTGCCATTCAGAAGTGTTAATCATTAATCCACTTCACAAATGACTGCTTTTCTAGTATTTGATTCAGTCAGTTTTTTAAAAAAATATATATTTTTAGTATTTTTAAGCATGTGATTGATGTTCAGAACTCTAAGGGGTGTGAGGCAATAGGCACAGGAAGATTTCAGTGGGTCATGCTTCAGTGAGGAGGCCAGCTGCACTTGTGATGGGAAGCTTGGAGTAGGAAGTGCAGCAGTTTGCCATGTTTAGCAAACCGCAGCAGACTCGTGAGGACTGGGGCGGCCCAGCCTACAACAGGCTCATGGGGACTGAGGCCATCCGACCCACAGCAGACTCCCGAGGACTGAGGCAGCCCGGCCTGTAGTGGGCTTGTGAGGACTGAGGCAGCCCGGCCTGTAGTGGGCTTGTGAGGACTGAGGCAGCCCGGCCTGTACTGGGCTCGTGAGGACTGAGGCAGCCTGGCCCAAAGCGGGCTCATGAGGACTGAGGCAGCCCGGCCTGTAGTGGGATTGTGAGGACTGAGGCGGCCCGGCCTGTAGTGGGATTGTGAGGACTGAGGCGGCCCGGCCTGTACTGGGCTCGTGAGGACTGAGGCAGCCTGGCCCGCAGCAGGCTCATGAGGACTGGAGCAGCCCGCAGTGGATTCGTGAGGACTGAGGCAGCCCAGCCTGCAGCGGGCTCATGAGGACTGAGGCAGCCTGGCCCATAGCAGGCTCATGTCAGGGCACATGCGGTTTCATTTCACTTGTATAATATGAATATATGTATAATTATCTGGGTTCTTTAGTGTAAGATATCTATGGAGTGATGTCCACTTAGTAGAAAAGTGGCTGTGAATATTTAGGGTGAAGCAGCCTTGTTTTGAGTAGGCTAGACTTATGAGACTCTGTGACCAGACCGTGACTGCAGAGTAGGACTGGATGTATGAGACTCAGTACTGACCAGATCCTGACCACACACTGGGACTGGATGTACGAGACTGTGTACTGACTCGTTTGTGACCGCAAGTTGGTCCCTGCTGCTTTAAGATTTGGTTGAGTGTTCATGATGTAAGCAGGAGCTGGAAAATCAGACGTCAGGTCTGCTGTTTGAGGTTCTCCTGCGGCCAGCTGCTCCTGAATGTGTGTGTGAGGCTGTGGGATTGCGTGGCTTCGTGTTGTTATGTTTTTTTTTTTCCTGTTGTGTCATTTTCCTTTATTTCAAGTAGAGGTGAGTCGTTCATTGGGCTCCCCTGAAATCTATGCAACGGTTAGTTTTGTTTCTCCACCTGTGCTGAAGTGTGGGACTGTCATGGATCCTGTACCTACGGCTTAAATAAGCAGTTCCGAGAGCGGTCCGGAGGGAGCTGAACTGAAGGGACTGAATCAAACACGGGGCAAATGAGGAATGTTGTCGGAAATATTTTTATATATTTAAAAAAAAAAAACAGGACAAAAACTTGTGGGAAAGCTGTAATAAAAAGGGAATGTTTTTATTAATTTATAAATGTCTGACTTAGCAATTTGCCTGCTGTCCGGGTGTCCTTGCTGCTGGTCTTTCTCCCCATGTGGAATCACACCTGCGTCACCTGAAGGTCACATACTCATTCCACTCTCTCTCTGTCTCTCTCTCTCTCTCTCTCTCTCTTTCCTTGCAGCTATGATAAGCTTAAGATTTCTGCCTTGTTATTTCCCATTGGTGGTTTGAAATGGGCTGTGTATAGGCATGCAAATGGGTGGGGCCATTTTTTTCTTGAGGCCTCCTGTAATACCAGAAGTCATTCAGTAGGGGGTGTTTCTGTCATGCTTTGCTTGACAAGCCCACGTACGACGAAATGAGTTCAAAGGATGTGTATTCGGGAATCTGTGTATGAAACTGGTTCATCGAAGGTGCCAAGGATTCTGGGAACTTGTGAGGGAAGAGGCGAGAACTGAGGTTCAACTCGGAGTAGCTGTCCCTATACCTGTGAGAGTGACCTGTTTTCACGTGTGTGAGTGGGAGGAAGATGTTCTCCGTGAGCCCAGAGGTTCTGTTTAAAGCTGTGGGTGGTAAAAAAAAACTGGGATTCAGTCACCATGACAACCTGGTCGTGTCCAAGTGAAAGACACGCCGTTCTCCTCCAGTTCGCACGTTCAAGTTATTTAAGACAAACTGCATGGAAATGCAGTTTCAAGCTGACAGCCGTCGATAAATAAGTGAGCCTGTCATTCATTCAGATTCTTTTTAATGGTAGTGAGGGTGCAGCCAGGACAAGAGCGACAAAGTGCTCCTGCGTGTTCAGTCTCTCACATTAAGGTATGAGTCGCACTTAGGAGCTGAAGTGGGAGGAGCTTAACGCAGAAGAAGCTCCCTATTAGTCACGGTGGTGGGCGGAGCTGGGCTTGCAGCTCCGGGGTGTAAGTTGGTGTCACCTGCTCCCGTGTCCCCCTTGTCTGCTTCTCACGGTGTGGTATGTATAAATGCTCACAAGGGCCATGGTTTCCAGAATCCCACCCTGCAGAGTGCTGGTGAGGGATCCAGAAGTGCCACAATGCCCATCTAACACAACAGGTCCTGTACCAGATATAGGTGATGATGTCATGTACAGGAAGGACATGATGGAGTGTGGAGAGCAGAATGATGAATGACATTCTGTGACTTCCGTCTTCCTGGAAGCATGTCCCTAGACGATCTTACCATCCGCTCTCTCCATAACTGGTGGGATGCAGCGCCCAGACTAAGGCTGCAGCCAGCTCTCTGTCTACATTGTGTGATTTCTGCACAGAGCAGTATTTCCCAAACTGGTCCTCAGGGACTGCCGGGCAGTCTGCAGGGCAGTCTGCATTCTTGTTTCCTCCCAGCCTCCAGCACGCCTGAAACAAACAATCAAAATCCCCAAATACCTGATACAGGTGTGTTGGGAACTGGGAGGGAACAAAAACATGGACTGTCTGAGGGTCCTTGAGGACTGGGCTGAGAAAAACTAGCATAGAGGAATGTACAGACAGTATATACAGACAGTGGAAATTAATATGCATTGTGTGAAATAGTTTAAGCTGATTCTTTGCTCCGTCTTCCTAGAGCTCCCTCTTCATTATCCCTGGCTGGCATGCTGTGGAGTAAGCAGCAACGCGGCAAATTGCCCAATACCTCTGTGCAACAGTCATACTCACAATAATTGATCTCCTGCACTCATTTGTTTAGTGAATACAGTGCCTGATCTGTCTGTAAAATCCAATATTCGTACAACACGCCTGTCTCTCGCCTGCCAACACTGATGTTGGGCGTCTACGCGCCACCCTCTAACTTGTGAATGAGTTGGCTTGCTGGCGTCATAGCAACCGCAGCAATGTTAACTAGACATGGGGGGGCGGGAAGGGTGACAGAAGGGGAATAGCCTGGAACACGGTACAGCTGTCTGAGCACAGGTAAGAGCATTCTCTTATGAGGCACGTACCTGTAGATACCTGTACATACAGCGCTCACAGGAAGTCTTAGGAATCTCGCTAAATTCAGTAGATTTATTGCAGATCTATTGGTTTCATAAGAAAAATCATTACTTCAGTTGTTTACAAAAATATATATCACATTAGAAACAACTGGAGGTTTCAGACTAGAACAATCATTTCAAGTAGTAATTGAAACCCAAATTATAGTTCTATAAGAGCTGTTTGAGTTGCAAAGTTCCTTCACAAGCATCATTGGGTGCTTTTAAATTAGTAACACTTCTGCAATAACAGCAAATATTTGTGTTTACTATCCATTTGGGAGCCCATGACTGCAGGATCTAATAGCAAAATGCAAGAACAGAACTGAATGAATCATTCAACAAAGTTGACGCTTATGAAAATGTCTTATGAAAGATATGTGCTAATACATTAAACATTGCATGTCATTGGACTTTTTGTTATGAAACCAGTACATTTGCAACATCATTACAGAATTAAGCAAGACTCTGTGATCACTGTACCTGCACATACCTTTAGATACCTGTAGACTGTGACTCAATGTCCATATGGATAGATTGCAGGGAATATGAATTTAACCATAGGTTTCCTGGGAAAAAGACGGACCAGCTGGATTTGGTAGAAATCTATGATAAATTTTATGTCAGACTTTATGCTGGCCAGCTGCGTAAACTAGATCTCGTTCTAAGAATCTGAAGATATATTCAGCAGAAATCGGTCGAGCCAAATTCCCTGACTGCTGCCTGCAGTCACACGAGACCTCACAATGCATTATAAACAAGCCCCCTCATGCAAAATGCAATACGTAATATGAGAGTGTGGATGTGTTACGTGATCTGGATGGGCATGCCACTTTTTAAACTGTTGAGTGCTTGGCTCAGTTGGTTTATGTTTATTTAATTGGTGGGTCCAAATGATTATTGTGTCCCCAACTAGCTACTGAGCTGCCTTATCAGCTGCTCGTGCCTGACATCCCAGAGCAGACGAGCCGTAACCCGAGGCTCGTCTGCTCGAGCTTCAGTCTGGTCCACTAAACCGAAGAATTTGTTTTATGACTAGGGGCCTCTTGTGAGCCAAGCAGGGAGTTCAGGTGCTGAGTTGAGGCTTCGGTTCAGCATTTCTGGCACCAGCACCGTCTGTCTCTTTCCCAAACTCATAGGTTCACACTTCCTGCAGTCGATAAATAAGTTCCCAGAGAGAAGGTTTTAGTACTTTAGACAGAAGATCAAGAAGGCATCAGCTGCAATGAAACGGATTCGAAGTCTGTCTCAAACTGGCTAACAGGATATCAGATTATACTCACTAATGCATCTTCATTTGGAGCAGGGGAGTTTCTAGCTATTGAAAAGATCGGGGGCTAAGTCAGATTTACCTGGGCATTTATTATCTTTTTTTTTTAAAGGAAGACTGGCATTGGGGCTAAAACACTCAGGGCTATAGCCCCAAGTTATCGGACCTAATGACGCCCATGATTGGGAGTTTTGTCCTCCTGAATTTTAAATAGGAAGCTCACTTTGTCCTCCGTGGCTGTTCATAGGGAAGGATGAAGACACACCCTGGACAGTCTGCACCGGGACACCCCCATGGTGACCCCCTCTCTCCCCTGCCCGGCTGGGCCGCCCTGGAGAGAGCCGAGTGGGAACTCAGGCATCTGCGTGAGCACCAGGTCAGCCAAGTGAAGATTCTGGCCCAGAGTCTAGAGAGGGCCGTCCTGGGGGCACGTAGGGAGGAGCAGCGCCTGGTGGAGCGAGTGGAGCAGGACGGCCGGGACATCTGGTGCCGCCTGGAGTACCTGCAAAGAGAGAATTCCACGATGGTCCATAAGGCCCAGATGCTGATCGACCGGAAGCTCCAGCAGCTCGTCCTGCTACGCCAGCAGATACAGAGGAACCCCAAGCAAGACCAGTTGTTACAGAGAGCACTGCAGCTTCTGCAGCCCTGGGAGACCAGCCTCTCCCTGAAGAGTGTTAGTCTCTGGCCCGGGTCTCAGCCTGGGCATGTCACCTTTGGAGAGGTCCAGGTTCGAGATCTGAGCATTAGCTTTGCAGTGGAGACCTGCGAGATGCAGGGACAGCAGGTAACACCCAACGCTGAGAGAAATTGTAAGGGTGAAGCTCCAGTACCTGTCAGAGCAAGTCCACAAGGTGAGCAGAAGACATTTCTATCCTCCAGGAGAGGAGAGGAGCTTCACTTCCCAAGATTATGGTCCCGGCCACTGCTCCAGGACACTACCGATGGGACTTTATCCCAGGAGGAACCTTTACCCCTGCGGTCACATACCCAGGGGAAGCGCAAGTTCCAGGCAGTCCACTCTCTTCTTGGCGGTGGGGACTCAGGAGGTGTGGACAGGAATGGAAACAAGACCCAACGTGCCAGGGAGAGCTTGAGAAATAAAGGAATCCAAGTCATGTTTACAAGCCACCACTCATCCAGCGGTCCTAAAGGGAGATGCTACTGCGCTACAGGTTCTTCTAAATACAGTCATGTGACACCTTCCTTCCCCAGGATCCCCCATCGACACTCCCTGGGAACCCAAAGTTGTGTGGACCTGAACCCCCGAGGGCTCCTTTCTCCCTGCCTGAATAACCACACATTTAAGAAGTCCAAGAGCATGGAGAAGACACCTTCCCAGGCTGGCAGATCTTCATCAAACTCACCCAGGGATTTCGAATGCTCCCTGAACCAGAGACCTCACCTTTCCAGGTCCATGGTGGATTTGTCCCCAAGGAGCCCATCCTCGTCTACAGAAGACAGACACAGGCTGTGCAGTGTTTGTCGTCACCAGTACTCTCTGGCTTCCCCAGCTCTGGAGCGGACACACAGGATCCAGATGGGCGGTACTGACTTGCTCAGAGGACCTCATGGAGTTAAAAAGGCGTACCGGCCTCTCTCGGTGTCTGCCATAGGGCGTGGTGGGCCAGCAGAGCCAGCTCAGATGGACGACAGTGGACACAGCCGTACCCCAGAGGCTGGACATCTGCTCAGGAAGATTGGGAAACAGGGTTCTGGCCGGTCTGACTTCAGTCTGCCCACTGGAGTCCACGCCACGGCCCAGGGGAAGCTGTTTGCAGTGGACTGCGGCAACGCCCGTGTGCAGCTCATGGATTCCCATGGCCTCGTCCTTCAGCAGGTGTTTCTCTCGCAGACCGAGGGCTCGTCCGGCCGTCGTCGTAACTATGTTGACGTGGCTGTGAGCGCCAAGGGGCTGATCGCGTTGAGCTGCGCCACCCCGAGGACCCTGCTGATATTCAGTCGACATGGACGCCACCTCCAGACCTTTGGAGGAACCGGTTTGGGGGTTAAAGGTGAGCTGGAGGCCCCTAGGGGAGTGACGGTGTCTCGCCTAGACCAGTTCCTCGTGGCTGACATCCGGCGCGGCTCACTGATCATCCTGACGCTCAAGCACACGACGGGCACGGTCCTGGAGAGCACAGAGATCCGGGGTTTCCACCGGCCCTGCATGGTGTCTGCTAACCTGACCACTGGGTTGGTGGCCGTCTCAGAGAGGGGGTGTCGGGAGAGCCCGGGGCCATGCGTCAAGGTGTTGGGGCCCGGCTGGGTTGTCATCCGGACAGTAGGGGTGTGCAGCTACATGGGAGCCGTCCTCTCTTACCCCTGGGGAGTCTGCATCGACGACGACGGAAATGTGCTGGTGGCAGACTGGGGCAAGCAGCACCGGGTGGTGATGTACTCTGCCCAGGGTGTGAGCCAGGTCCTGGTGAGTCAGGGCCTGAAGAGTCCATGGGGCTTGGCCTTGCTGCCAGAGCGCCACCTAGTGGTGTCAGATAGCATGCATCACTGCATCAAGGTGTTCCAGTACAAATGAGGATGGTGATGTTTGGAGACAGAGCCATGCTGGAAATGGCAGCTGGGATGAGCAGATCTGACATGGATCACGCTGCTCTTCATCGCTCCAATTCCAGGGATTTTCCCACAAAGATTTTCTGCCGTGCTGTGTGCGGTGAAACTGACAAGACAGTGATTGCTGTGAAAATGTGGTGTTTATCTTTAAAAACTTCATATACTTTCATTTTATTTGGGCGTTTTATTTAGTTAATGTGTGGATTAAGACCACTAATGTGTGCAACATCTCTAGTGTGCTCTATATTAATGTAAGATAGATGGGTGGTTTTCCTCAGTTATTCACTGGTGCTGTGTGTCGTGTAGACGGTGCTGTCTTTGCCTGTAAATCAGCCAATGAAAAAAAGTGCAGAAAGTGTGGTAGCAAATATAACTGAAAAGATAACTAACATTGAAACAAGGCTAATACACAACATGGCCACTAGATGTCCTAGTAGAGAACAAATCGTTTCACTTTCCTGGGACCAAAGAAAATATCTTTTCTCATTGGGGAGCTTCATTACAATTCCCAAATGTATCCTATATACTGAAGAAAGCCCACCGTCATCAGCACACACACGCAGAAAGCAATTTTTCGAGTTTTGACAGTTTCCAGTCATTTATTTCAAGAATAAAAAAATCACCATGTTTTTTATTACAAACCTCAGTATTGTTAACAAAATTTAATTACATGTTCTGCACGTCTTTGCCGGCCTGGACACGTTCCTCCTGTTAAAGGGCATCTGGCAGGACTTTGTGATGTCTGAGTTCAGGGCCCGGCCTGACATTAGCTAACAATCGTTGAGAATAAAGATCATGAGGAAAACAGTGTGTACATGCAGAATCCGAGCCATTTTGTCAGTATCACTGTGCAATACTGCTTTGACTGCTGCACCGGTTACAGCACCTCCCCCTACCTGTGGCAGATTGGCAGTGATCTGTTTTTGACAGTCAAAACATGTCTTAAAGGAGTTTGGGTGGGGGTGTGTAAATTGACAACCTCTTGTCGGTTTGTAGAAACTGGTTCCACTGGTCTCCAGATCCACCTCCTGCAGGTCGGTCTAACAGGGTAGACTTCATTTCAGAGGAACCCGCTTCTTCAGCCATACAGCACTGTTGGGCTGTTTCTGTCACGGAAGCCTTGTGTGTTGTGTACTGCCTCCTGTTTGTGTGCGATGTCTGTCTCCCTTCCCAGCTCATCCCACAGAAGAAAAAAGGCTCACATTTGTTACTGGTGTCTGATAGCAGGGCAATCGAGAAATACCGTCGTTACTTATCGGGCTGCAAAACTCATCAGCCCCTGGTCTGATTAGGGATTAAGCGGTTTCTGGCGACTCGTGCGCTGTCAGTCTGGTTGAGATCTTCTCACTTTGCTAGAAGTTAGCCTCCCCGACAGCTTTGGGTAGCAGCCAGGAGCCCAGGACCGTCTGTGATCCAAGTCACAGCATGTACACAGATCTTTGGGCTCATGAGTGTCTGCGTCTGCAGTGTAACTGAGTCTCTGTGCCTTGGCTCTGCAGGGTGTCGCTCAGAGCTTCTGCTAACCAGGCCTGTGTGTCTCAGTGTTTAAGACGCCCCCCCCCCCCCCCCCGTTCCCAAGTCTGCAGGCATGTAGGCGGCTCCATGTCGCCTCCACAGGTACAACCTGCTGGGCGCATCTTCAGACATTCGCGGATATATTATGCCCTTTAGTTACTGCATCAGATGTTTCCGATTAGTTAAGTAAGAACAACAGTCATAATCGCTCCAGATGCTCTATGGTCAGCATCCCAGCGTTCTGGATATTTTTTTAAGGGCACAGACTCACAATTCAGGAAGAGAATTAGTGAGACTTATTTTCAGGTTTGCTGTCTGCAGATTCTGCACTGACTGTGGTTCAGAAAATGTCAACAGACGGTGACCTTAAAGTTTTTGGTCATAAAGTAAAATCAACAGTTTCCTGCAGAGATCAATTCTATACAAATGGCTTAAAACTTGTGGGAAGTACATTTCTGCTTTGACTGATGATAGCAAATGAGTAATCAAAACAAGGCCTGAAGCAGGCTGTCTTCGTGTGCACACTTGGCCAGAGCAAGACCAGCCTCGTCTTGAAGATCGCTGTTTTTGGACCAGGCCAGGACAAGAGAATACGGTGATGGTGGTTGTTGTCTGAAAAGTGCAGACTCTCACGCTCGCTCTGTCGCAAAATCCATCAGAGTGGGACCTGTCGCTGGGTCCCTCCCTTATGAGAATGTAAACGGGAAAGTACAGATGTGGCATCAGTCCTTTTTGGGTTCAACGATGGAACCAGGAAAAATGTAGACAAAAAAAAAATGTCCTTTACGCCTTTTGTGCCGTGACTGAGAACGTCCCACCTGCAACAGAAAGAAGGCTGTTGGTAACAATGTGCAGGTTTACCTGGGCTGAAGTCCAGGGGCATTTGCTAATAAGGAGCTTCAACTGACTTGTCTAATAACATTTTTGACCCACTACACTTCTCTCCCAGTGCACTTTTTTTGCCCTCCATTGCCCCCCCACAATTATAACTACCATCATATAAGAAAGTAGGGGGTCTCTGCTAACGATCGATGGTCAGAAGGCTCGGCATGGTGTCATCAGTAATGAGCTCTTACCTCACAGGGACGTCTCTCGTTTGTAGAGCAGGGCGCTGGTGGGCCCTTCGAACTGCAGCTTGATGGCCTGCTTGAGGTTGAGCTGGGGGTCCGTGCTCGTGAAGCTGGGCAGGGACTCGGGGGCTAAGGCACTGGAGCAAGAGGTCACCGGGAAGTTGAAGACCGGCGACAGAGAGGTCTTCCCCGGTCGCCACTCCATCTCCCGCTGGCTGTGATTCTCCAGCTGGATGGGGTACCCGTTCGGTGGGCTATCCGTTGTTTTGGGAGGCCGGGTGGGGCAGTCCTGTCCGGGCATCACGCCCAGGGAGGCCATGAGAGAGCTCCACCTCCCTCCTTTAAACACACTGGCACTCTTGTTCTTCTCGACCTCTTGGCCGGGTTTGGAGTATTGGTCCCAGACTCCCGCGGAGCTCTTTGCTGGCCTGCTGGGTTCGGCCAGCCAGCTGTGGTCGGTGGGCTGGGGGGCGACGTGGGGCAGGGGCTGGACGGATATGCGAGCCCGGCTACGCGGCAGAGAGTGCTGCTGGATCTGCTGTGTGAAGCTGAGGTTGTCGGCCGGTGCCGTCTGCACCGTGGCCAGGGAGTGGCAGGTGGACCACGAAGCCTGGGAGCTTTGCATGGAGTGGAACCTCTCCGAGGTGGAGCTGGGGGAGAGCGAGCTTGACGATGGGGAGGGGGCAGATGCTAGAGGGGGCCTGCAGCTGCCCTCGACTGCCCCAGCAAAGCCAGTGCAGGGGGGGCTGCTGGCTACTGAGCTGTGGGAGTTGGGTAACGATGGCAAAGCACCTAGATAAGGCTTGGCGCCAGCTCTCTCCAGGCTCTTGACGATACTCAAGTGGCCCCTCTTCCCAGCCACCTTCACGGGGCTGCGGCCGTAGAGATCCACGTGCTCTGGGTTCGCCCCTTTCTCCAGCAGTACTGACACCACCGAGGCATGCCCCTCCTGCGCCGCGATGCACAGAGCTGTCGCCCCCTGCTGGCGGCACGCTAAGTCGACAAGGGCGCCCTTGGATTCCAATAGCAAACGAGCTGCTGCACAGTACCCCCTCCAGGCCACGGAGTGCAATGGCGTGCGACCCTCCCCGTCAGGTGCGTTGGGGTCTGCGCCGTGCTGCAGGAGCAGGTTCATGCCCTCCAGGTCGCCGCGCCAGCTGGCCACATGCAGCGCGGTGCGGCCCTCAGCGTCACGTGACTCCAGTGGCGCGCCCCCCTTCTCCACCAGCAGGGTGGCGATGTCGAGACGTCCCTCCAGCATCAAAAGATAGAGCAGGGGCTTCCCCTCCGCGTCTCGCACGTCTGTGTCCGTGCCGCGCCTCATGAGCAGCTCCACCACGTCGGCGTGACCCTCCAGGGCGGCGGCACTGAGCGCCGAGTGGCCGTCGTAGCCGCGATGGTCGATGGGCGAGCGGCGGTCTAACAGGAGCCGGACCGTGCTGCAGTGGCCCTCCTGAGCAGCCAAGATCAGTGGCGTGCGGCCCTCGTTGTCCAGCTCACCGACCCGTGCCATGCTCCCGTAGTCGGTGAGGACAGCACAAGCCCCCTTGTGGCCGCTACATGCAGCGGCGTGCAGCGGAGTCCAGCCTAGGTCATCCTTGTGGTTCTCATCCAGGCCGCGGTCCAGCAGGGCCCGCACCACATCGGTGCTGCCGTGGGTGGCGGCCAAGCAGAGTGCTGTGCGGCCCTCCCCGTCGATGGCGTCCACGGGTGCGCCCCAGAACAGCACAGTGTTCACTACGGCCATGTGGCCCATGTAGGCGGCAGCCAGCAGGGGCGTCACTGAGCCCGAAGCGTCGTCTATGTCGGCGCCGGCCTCCAGCAGCAGCTCTACGGCCTCGCCGTGGCCCTCGTAGGCAGCGAGTAGCAGTGGCGTCATTCCGTCCCCGTCTCTGTGCCCCGGGTCCGCCCCCCGTTCTAACAGCAGACTCATCACCTCGCTGGAGTTGCCCCCCAGGCACATGGCAGCTAGCGACAGCGCCGTACGCCCATCTCCGTCTTCCCGGTCCACCTCTGCTCCGGCATTCAGCAGGATCTCTAGAGCCTCCCGGTGGCCCATGTACGCGGCGGCCATGACAGCAGTGCGCCCCTCCCTGTCAGGCTGGTCGACCCGCGCGCCTTTGTCCAGCAGAGTGAGGAGGACCTCATCGTGGCCCCCCCACGCCGCGGCCCGTAGGGCGGTCCGGCCCTCAGAGTCGCACCCATCCACCGCCGCCCCGGCCTCCAGCAGGAGGCGCACCGCCTCCACATGCCCTGCCCAGGCCACTGCGCGCAGAGCCGTCCAGCCCTCGGCGTCTGCGTGGTTTATCAACCGGAGCCCCGTCTCCCCGTGTCGGCCGGCCCAACCTAGCAGAACCCGCAGGGCCCCCACGTGGCTGTGCCGGGCTGCCGCTATGAGCGCAGTCTGGCCCTGGGCGTCCTGCACCTCCGGGGCTGCCCCGTGTGCCAGCAGCAGCTCCACCACTCCAGCTGATCCCGCGCATGCCGCGTCCATCAGCAGGGGGCGCCCATCTGAGTCCGTCTGGTTCGCGCTCGTTCCGCCATCCAGAAGTGCACGTGTTGATTTCTCCGACTCCAGGGCCCGCCGCAGGGTCCCGGTTCCGGAAAGGTGCCCATCCGGCAGGCAGGAGCGAGGGAAGACACCAGCCATCACCAGCAACCGCAGAACCTCTGGCTGAAGCAGGACAGGAGGCCGGGGTGAACACGGAGACCCAGGGTCAGGGCCGACGGCGCCGGTCCATAGCATCCACAGCGCCAGCAGGGCCGGCTGGTCCGAGTGCAAGCCGGAGTGGACCAAGTGGAGAGCCAGGAGGCAGGTTTCCTCTGGGGTCAGCTGGGCCCTGCGTAGTGTGAGAGCCATGCTCAACATGGTGTGTCCATCAGCCACGCTACACAGGAATTTCTGGGTGCAGTACTTCACGTCGGTCAGCCACTCCGCAAAGCTGCTATGGAACAGGACCTTGGTCTGTCCCGGCCCATCAGCCAAAAGCACAGACAGTGCCTCCATCTGGTTCTGGAAGTGCGCATGGCTCAAGGTGGTGTCCCGGGTCCAAACTGCCATATACAACTGATCCGAGGTGAGGGGTCGCGGGGTGGCCAGCAGGACGCTGAGGAGGGGCTGCACCCGTGAGAAAAGCCTCTTGGGAAAGAGACGCTGGCATAGCCACAGGTAGAGGCCGCTCAGCGTGCCGGGGATGTCGCGGATCTGCCGTATGGTCAGCAGCCCCTCGCTCACGCCGTCCAGCACGCGCTCCAGGAACAGGAAGCAGCCGCCACTCTTGATGTGCAACAAGTTCAGCATGTCGGCCGTCTCGGGCGTCAGATGCTTCCGCAGCGCCCCCTCTTGGGCCAGACGACGGAGGATGTACTGCTGCACGTCACGCAGAGGTAACGCCTTCCGCATGTCGTCCAGGACGAGCTTACGGAACCCTGGGGGGGGAGTGGAGAGGACACATGGAGTTCAGAGAGGAGACAGGAAGTGTGTGGGGGGGGGAGATGTCAGAGAGGAGACAGGAAGTGTGTGGGGGGGGAGATGTCAGAGAGGAGACAGGAAGTGTGTGGGGGGGGAGATGTCAGAGAGGAGACAGGAAGTGTGTGTTGGGGGGGGGCAGAGAGGAGACAGGAAGTGTGTGGGGGGGGGCAGAGGACAGAGAGGAGACAGGAAGTGTGTGTGGGGGGTAGATGTCAGAGGAGACAGGAAGTGTGTGTGGGGGGGGGGGGGGGTAGATATCAGAGAGGAGACAGGAAGTGTGTGTGTGGGGGGGGGGGTAGATATCAGAGAGGAGACAGGAAGTGTGTGGGGGGGCAGAGGACAGAGAGGAAGTGAACTCATGTAAGTAAAGGAACTATTTTTATAGCAGCAAATAGACTGAAATGACAGGGAATAAATCCAAACCATGAAAGCAGGTATCACCGAAAATGTTATACAAAAAGCATGAACATAAAAACGGCTGATCACACAAAGCCTGAGTAATTCCATTAGCTGTCTGTTTGTCCCTTTAACTACACAGGATTTTCCTCCTGATTACAGAACGGTTCTGTTAGAAATAAATAAGAGTCGTGCGTCAGAATTCCCTGCTCCGTGGTCTCCTGGATGCCCCCCAGCTCGCGCTAATAACCATGTGGGATGTTTGTTTTTGACCAAGCAGACACATTTCGCAGGACGTGGGCCGAAAGCATTAACAACATTCGCAGCTGCACGGTGTTGACAGGTAACATCGCATTTAGGGACTGGATATTTGTTTAATGATGTACTCATAGCTGCCTAACAGTCTGTTTAGTAAATATCTATTCATAATACTGTGTTCTGTTTACACAGTAAATATTTTTAATAGCCCAAACAGTAATATGGCACAAAACTGAAAAATGGCACTTGTGCCTTTTAACAACTAAACTCAAATACAGTTTCGTTGTTGTGGATACTCCTGTCCTGAAAAAGGTTTTCACTGGTCCCACACCTCTTAGCACATCAGGGGAGGGGAACGAGTAACACAGTTCCAGCACAGCTTCAAATACCTGGGAACATCTTGCTAACAGCCTTATCCTGGCGCCGTGCAGAGCAGACGAGGAGCAGCCAACTGGGGAACAGCTGCAGGTGCTTGGAGAGGAGCTCCGCGATGGAGTCACTGCCTCCGGCTACATCTGAGTCCAGGGCATCGACCAGCAGGAAGAGGTTCTGTGGTGGTGCTGGGATTCCCATCAGAGGCTGCAGGACTGTCCTGGAGATGGGGAGATCACACAATGGCATGGCTTGGGTTTTCAGCTCCTGTTTGAGCTGGAGATAGTCAGAGCAAACAGAAAAATAAATACAGGACCTTTTGCTAACTCTGATGCTATTCTACTCATAGCCTGCTCATAACCTACTCATAGGTCGATGGATTCTAACTGTGAAACATCCTAATGCTATTTTATTCATTTCAGTTTTTACCTTGAGTAACAGTAAAGTTGGAGATTTGTCTGATGCTACCTGGTTGGAGAAGTTTGTGGTCAAGTACCTGCGATGAGCTGATTTTCCTTTTATCTGCCCCCAGACTGACCTTTTGACATTTGACCTTTGGCAGCTCCTGTTACCGCACCTCGCAGTCTTTGACCTCCTCTTACCTTTCCTCAGACAAGCCTCTGACCCCAACTGATCGCTCTTGATTTTTGCCATGGAAAGGCCTCCTCAGAGAGGCAGGTCAGACTGTGCTACAGAACCAAGGTGCAGATTCCTGCTGGATCTTGGATTTATGGGCTGGGACAGAGCAGAGGCATACACACGAACTGTGCACAGTAAATGAGCTCCATTCTGAGATAAAAGCTCTGGGGGGGGGGTTTGGACCCCCAAAGCAAATGTTATGCCATGCTAGATATTTGTGCTTTTTAGGGGGGCCATTAACAGTCAATGTTTGTGTTCAAAGTGACCATCCAATACACACACAGGGCAACGTGAAGAACTGCACCAGCAAGAATCCAAGCTAATGACTGGCCAATCAGTGCTTGGTTTTCAATTCAAGAGATACACAAGGAAAAGGACAGAATAACATATGAAGACACTTGCTAGTCACATACATGGCAAACTTAAACATCCTAGCTGGTTTTAGGCTTAATTAAATGCAGGCGGTCAGTATTTGTGCCCAATATATATGCAGTACTGAGTATGTACTCGGGCTACAGAACTGTAAATGTTCTACTTATGATCTATGTTACTGTCACATTTTGGAGGAAAATTGGAGGAGACCTTTTGAAGGCATCATCAGGGTCACGCTGACAGGCATCAGGCTCCAGAGCGGCCGCCACAGTGGGGTCCTCTAGCGCCGCCCTGTAGGCCGCGGGCAAGGCAGGGCTGTTCCGGAGCTCTTCCACCAGGCCCAGCACAAAGCTCCAAGCAGCTCGGGACCTCTCATCCTCCCGCTGGCAGAAGTGTGCCGCAAGGCATCGTGGGGCCAGACCGGCCTGGAGCCCCGCTTCTGATGTGGGCCACACCGCTTCTGTGCATAATGCCGTCTTCCCGGCTCCGGGGCTGCCGGTTACCAGCACCCCCACCGGCCGCGTCTCCAGGCTCCTCCGCAGCTTTTCCAGGGCCCACTCGCGGCACAGGAAGCGGCGGCCCTGGAGAAGGCTGATCGCGCTCATGGGGTTGGTGCTTGGGCCCAGCCGCCCATGGCACGCGGCTGCCCGGCGCCCGGCCCCTTCACACCATGTCAGGTTGGTGGGTCTCAGCGAGCGGCAGAGTATTCCAGAAAACCACGCCGGGCGTGTATGAGTCACCGAGTGGAGCCGCAGAAAGAAACAGGCACAGCTCTCTCTCAGGTGAGTTGAGAGCTGAGGAACTCAGGCCATTAAAACAACATGCACGCTCTCTGCGTCGGACTTCTGAGACGGACACATAGCCACAGTCCTGCCCTTTATCCGTCTGTTCCTTTCCCTCCACACTCCCTCGGTCTCCGTCGTCCGGCTGAACTCCTTGTTCGTCTTTTGCTTTCGGTCTGTTTGTCGGCCCCGTCGTTCACACGCCCTGCGTCTCTGTGGCCCTGAGATCCTCCTCTTCCACTCTCCTCCCTCTCTGCTCCTCCCTCTCCTGCCGCCAGCTGCCCTGAAAGCCCTTCCCTGCTTTACTTGGTGGCGTGCCCAGCTGCCGTTCATGTCAGGACATGCAGAGCGGGTCTGCAGACAAAACTGCCAGAGAGAGAGATAATGAAAGGAACGTGAGGGCAACGTAAAGTCCGAGTTCCATGAGGTCAAAGTTCAGCATTTCACACTAAGCCCCTTAGCCTTAGACAGGATTCTGTGCCAAATCTGCCTTTGCAAAGAGCTTGCAAAGACGTCTTTCAGCTGAAAAATCAAACGTTGGACTTTTAAGTGTGTTCAACGTAATAAAAGTAAAGAGAAAATATGATTCCAGAGAGAGAACAGTTATAAAAAAATCATTTAATAATTCCTGCAGTTTTTATAGTAGGATACATGGCATAGGCGTTTACGTGTTACATTTCCGGTATTGCAGAGAAATAATTTCTTAGTTCATTAAACGAAGTAATACAAGTTGTTTACTACATTTAAGACTGCATTGGTCTTGTTCCCGATATTTTTTCCAGAGCGATTGCCTCTGCATCTCAGTGTGACGTTAAGAAATAAGACACCATGGAACTGACAGGCAGCCAATCCCGGACCCATAGCACCAGTCGAACCGGACCGTCCGGTACCCCCGCTCTCCTCCCCGGAACGATCACGCTCCGCTGCTGGATCCGGGCAGGGAAAAGGGGCGCCGACCGAGCTCTGGAGCCCGGTCCCTGGGCGTATACATATACTCATGTACAGTATGGGCGACGTCCCTAAAACAAAGCCAGCGCGCCGGATGCGGGGCTTTTCCTGCCGTACCTGCGTTCAGATATCACTTTTCTTTGGTTAATCCCGATCTTAATGTATAAATCAGCCGAGAAATACAGGATACCGTTTCCCCCCTACATTGTCATGCACAGGGAAACCAGTCTATACACCCTGTCACGTAACTTCCCAAGTTGGACCGGCTACAGGTGCGGCGGCACAAAATGGATCGATCGAGCAACGTCTCTACTGTGCTTGTTGGTATATTTTCGTTTCGTCTGTTACATTTAGTGTCCAAGGAAAAATCTGTATTCACTCACCGCATCGCGATCCCATCGGACTCCCACAGCCCGACGCCGCGATCAGCTGCAGCATAGGAAGGAGGGCAGTAAATAAGGTGAAGGGTTTATTCCTCAGGACACCTTCATCGGCCAGCAGGAGGACCGGCACGCCTGTGATCCTGCCTCGACGTCCCCGTCAAGCCCCCGTTCATATTACAATACGCTGCACTCCTCGCCGGATGCACTATCGGGGTAAAGGCTGCGTCCGGAGTTGGAGACGGTAGTAACAATAGTCCAGAAGGGGCTCTTTGGCCGGTGCTGGAGATCGCGGGGGTGGAAAGGGGGGTATCATTAGGAAATGCAGAACAGTAATACACCGCAAATGTTTTTCGTGTACATTAAAAACGAAACGCCGTGCTGCTTTCGGGTACTCGCACGGCAGCACAGCCGTATAGACCAGCCTATTCATGATCATTCAATCGTCTCATTATAAAATTACGATCACATACTGCTTAAATGGGAAGCGTAATCGCTGGGATTGTAATATTAAGGAAACAATCTGCTTCCTGTTGCTGTTTTAATAAAGGCAATGTGGGAATATGCATTCATTTCGTAACACCTGCAGCTTTTATGCTCGCGATGCCCAAAGGATTTGAAAGGAAGCTGGAAACTAACGAAACCTCAGTGTTACAGTATTTAAAAGCATAATTTGTAGAGACTACTATTTACAGATCATTCAGCATCTTCCTATGCCATAAATATACTCAGCCCACTGACGGGAGCTTGTTTGAATATCATTAACAAGGATATAGTGTTACTGCATTACTTGACTTGGCCCCTGATCTTTTCAATAGTTGGAAACCTCCCTGGATGCTGGACTGCTGATCTTCTAGATAATTCCCATCTTCTGTATATCACTTTTTAAATGAACTTATCATATTGTCCCCCCCATGATTGTTAAAGGTACACTTGTGTATTTCAGATCTATTGTTGTATCTTTGGTTTATTTGCCGTTTGACCATTAGAGTGTAAAATTGGTACGAACAACTGGTACGAATCCGGTGGCAATATGGATAAAACATGACCATCGGATTCTTTGGCTGCTGAGTCAAAGTTCTTGTCTCCTGTCTTTATCTAACTAATTCAATTGCTTTTCCACTGCAAAGAACATTAGGCTAAATCCAGACCGGAGCACTGACTGTATGGTGACGACGTGAATAAGCAACACGTGTTCTAGTTAAAATAATGAATTGTTATAGAGGTATCCCCCCCCCCCCAAACTGTCTGATAAAAACAAGTAGATCATTTAAGACCCATACCGCTCGGTGTACTTCTATATACAAGGTTATTTTTGTGTCCTTGACAGTGGTGAAACAAACAAAGCTGTATTTTACGTCGCATTTACTTATTTAGCAGATGTTTTTGTCCAAAGCGACGCACGAGAGGCAGAGAGTACATCTCAAGCATACAGCTGTCAAGGATGCAACTAGGCATGGGTACAATTTTAATTGTTTTACCCAATTTTAAACATTATACTAGTTCTACGAATGCTTTGGCGTATCAATTTAACTTACCAGTAGAGAGTGCACTTTCCCACAAAATGGTCAAGGATTTGACAAGAGAGCCGCAGTAGTTTTGCTGTTGTATTGAACACATGAAGGATCATTTCGCGTTCGGCAGAAACCTATTGTAAAGCTGCAGAATATGAATTGTAATCTATGTAAAGTTCTGCAGTTTAACCGCAAGCACTGTGTTGTAGACTATTCACAGTACATTAATAGTAGGTACTAGGCTATAGCATGTATAGGTCTTGAGTTAGGAAATGAAACATAGTTACTCTTCATTTTGTTAGTAGTAGGTGTGATATTAAGTCATATGATTAGTATGCTTATATATTTGTAAGGGAATGGAAAATATTTCAGCATGTCAAGGCTGAGATCAGTTGGATAGTTTTCTGTATTTGGAGGGATTCTTTATCATAAAACATATATTAAGAATATTAAGGTTTGTTTACAAAGCATACCTCCTAAGTATATTTAAGAAAATTATGCAGACAATCAATCATAGTCATTATAAACAGACAACACCATACATCAGAATGGGTGATATAGTTAATATTCAGTACAGTGGGAACTTCCCTGAAAAGTTTTTGAAGCACGTGGAAGTAAAAATGTACTTTCTGTTGAACAATCTAAGATACATCTTTCTATCATTGGGCCCCATAAACCTGGAAACTGATACACAATAGCAACTTCTCTCCATTATGGAATGATAGGTGATTTTTAATTAATTGGAAATTAACAGAGATTTTTGGTGATTGGATAAAAATTGGCAAAAGGAATTCGGGCTGTTACACATTTGATAATAATCATTCTACTGGCATTGGTCACATGACATTATGGATTCTAACACTCAGTCCTGTGTTTCTACTGAGTTTGACTAATACAACTTTTGAAATATACCTTTTTTCTTTGTTTCTTTTTTGCTTAATATATTTGAGTGTTGTACATGGTATAGCATTCCATTGTGTACACTACTAACATATATATGCATTGTACTCCCTTAAAGATAATTTAAAAACTACACCAGAAAGCACATATTCTAACTGAATTCTTGGAAATCACGTAACCACTGTGGATATCCGAGTTGTGTAGATTTTGGCAGTAACTGCAGAAACCACATCAAAGGAGACACTGGGTACTCTGAACTTGCATAATTTCAGTGAAAGTGAAACTTATCATTCAGCAATTTTGTTGAGTTGTAGGCCTATAATAACCTCATTGTTCAATGAAAAATTAAAAGTTCTTGTTTCTTGAAATATACATTTTGTGGATGGCTGATCCTGTGCTCAGACCCCAAGCTTCACTCTCACCCTTGGGCGTAAATTTTGGCTAATGATCAAAACTAGCAGCATGTGGCTCAGTGGGCTAAACCTATGTGTCTATAATCAGAAGGTTACCGGTTCAAACCCAGCCTCAGCACGGCTTTGGGTCCTTGAGCAAGGCCCTTAACCCCTGGTGCCCCAACAGGTGGCTACATTTTGCACGAAGCTTACTCTGCAAGTTGAGGGAGACTCTGGTGGTGCGGGTCCATCCAGGTGCCGGACCTTGCCCTTGCGCGGCTTGGTGAGGATCCACTGCTGACTGCTGGGCTGTTTCTTCTGTGAGTCCTCCTACTCCCCAGATCGGGTGACCTCATGCAGGAGCTCCAGGTCTTGCTGGTACTGCCCCCACTGCTCGTCCAGATGGCGGCACACCCTGGCCAGTTAGGCCTCCAAAACAAAGCATGCTTCCTTGCAAAGGGTCCCGTGGGGTGGATGCAGCCTCATCTCCTGACGTTGCCCTGGCCCCGACCTCGTCTCCTGATGTCGCTCTGGCACCCGGCTCATCTCCAGGCTGATGCCTGACTCCCTGGTTGCCGCCAAGCTGATACCCAACTCCCCAGACACCGCCAGGCCAGAGGGGATGGACCTGGAGGATGCAGCCCTAGAGTGGGACCCTCTGGACCTTGCCCTTAGACCGATCCCTTTGGTCCCCACTTCTGGTCAATGGTCACGCCACCCCAGTCATAAGCTTTGGTGAAGCTGATGGTGCAGGCTTGGACCCAAAAGAGGGGCTGACCAGATCTCGATTTCAAAGAGAGAGAGACGGGGGCACCTCCCTGTTCTGGTCCAGGCAAGGGTTACTGTGACAGCCTCCTATTATTGTTCCTGTTCCCATTCCTATCTTTGTTCCAGTCCTGCAGTCTCCCCGTCGTTCTGTCCCTATCCTGGTATCCACCCTGTTCTGGTGTATGTTGTGTTGGTCATCCTCCGTGCCCCGAACTGTCCTGTGCCCCCAGTTTTATCTTGTGCTTGGTTCTGTGTCCCGGATTGGTTCCTGTCTGTTGATTGTCCTCTCTGACCTTCCCCTGTCTCATCCTACCCTGGTGTTGGCCCCGTACATCGTGCCCTGCGTTGTCCAATGTTCCGGCTCATGTCCCCACCATTTTATTCGGTCCCTTGTGTCCCCTCCCCGACTTGTCCTTCGTGCCTGGAGGGTATGCTTTAGAGAGGGGCTAAGGCAGGGGTATCAAATCTTATCCGCAAAGGGTCGGTGTGTATGCAGGTTTTTGGGATAACCTGTAGGTCAGCTGTTCAAACCCAGGTGTGAGGACTCTTCAGCCAATCAGTCCTCTAATTAGTAATCTAATTAGGGAGTTGCAGCGAAACCCCGCATACACACCGGCCCTTTGCGGATAAGATTGGCTACCCCTGGGCTAAGGTCATGTCCTGCCCACCATGTCTGCCTAATCCTCTTGTGTCCTCCCTGGCATGGATTTAACGAGCCACACCTGCAGCTTGTTTGTCTTACCCATCATTCCTGCCCCCTTGTATATCATTCCCAGCTGCCTCCTGTTTACTCCCTAGTTCAGTGTTTCTCAACCCAGTCCTCAGCGAACCCCAGCCAGTCCACGTTTTTGCTTCCTCTCAGCTCCCAGTGCACCTGTACCAGCTATTCGGTGTTCCTGATTGGCTGGGAGCTGGGAGGGAGCAAAAACGTGGACTGGCTGGGGTTCGCTGAGGACTGGGTTGAGAAACACTGCCCTAGTTAGTCTTATATTTAAGTGCCTTCCGGTGCAGTGTACCCAGATCAGTCATTCACATTGTAGCCCTGCTTTTTCCGTTTCCTGCCTTCCTCTTTCTCCCAGGTGTGAATCCCTCACAATCCTGTTCATTTCTGTTATTGTTACTTTAGTTCCTTCTGACATGATGGGTGTCATGTTACAGGAAAGTGGAAAGTTGCTCATTTGTTTTTACATTTATTTTTCATTTCACTCTGTCAACTGCGATTGTTGTGTCACACAGAATTTTAAGGAAGTGGTTTCTCTTTTATCTGTAGAATAACTCTTTTGTAAGAAATATGTAGTTGTGAAATTTAGAAAATACAGTTATGTGCTCCCCAGCACCAGGATTTTCCTACTTCCCCAATGGCCTGCCTTATATTGAGAGGCCTGACATGTCCGTACATTCTACATGACTTCTACACCATGACTACAACACCAACTGAGCTCCGGCTACTTGCTGCTGATCCTCAGCAGGTGAGGTAAGAGATCTCAGACCTTCGTTATTGAGAAAAACAGAACTATTTACTTCTGTTACTTCAAACTATACCTTCAAAGAATTATGCTTTGAGTGAACTTTTGATTTAAGACTCTGTGAGCTGCTACTTTTTCAGAGTGATACTGATTTGATGCAGTATTTATAAAACAGTAAACAGCCAGAAATAACAATGACTTTCAGCAGTACATTGAAAATGGATGGATGCAAAATCAGCATTTGTTTTTTTTTCTTCAGCTTTCCTGATGAAATGCACAATTCTTTGGAAAGCCTTGATGATGTCAGCCCCCCGAATGAAGAAAGGTACAGCTTCATGCTTTCAAAGAATATCTTTGATTAATGGGCTACAGGGAAGATCTTAATAAGGAAATGTGCAACTTTATTTTGTAGCTATTCTATCAAGCAAATGGAAGGAGTGGTTCACGGCCAACTGGAAGAGCGGGTCCGACCTTACATCGATCTGGTGGACTCCCTGAGAATGACTGGCATTGAAAGGGACCTATCGCTGCCGGCCATTGCTGTGATTGGGGACCAGAGCTCTGGGAAAAGCTCCGTATTGGAAGCCTTGTCTGGGGTGTCCTTGCCCAGGGGCAGTGGTAAGGAATATTACCTAATATTACCTGTTTTACCCCCTTGGATTTATAATAGTAATATGATTAAAGATTATTCTTGGAGCAAAGCTTTTCTGAGAGATTTAATAGTGGCTGTCATGTTCTTCTGAAGGACAGCAAAGTGTGACTATTTTAGCTGAAACATGACAGAGGACCACGAAGAGGGAGCTGACTGTGATGTCCTCTGTCCTCCAGGTATCGTGACACGCTGCCCGCTGGAGCTGAAGCTTCGAAAACTGAAGGGGGGAGTCCAGTGGCACGCGGTCATCTCCTACAAGAATGAGTACATCGAGTTTAATGACCCTTCAAAGGTCGAAGGCCACGTGGCAAAAGGTTGGCTGGTGAACATCTACAGCAGGGTTATTCAACTCACGGTCCTCGAGGTCCGAGCACTGCTGGTTTTCCAGCCTTCCTTTACCTGTCAGTCAGGTGTGAAGCCTCTGACCAATCAGAATCAGTAATTATTAAACAACTACATGGGAGAACTGAAAACACGGCCTGGATTTGGAATCGAGGTCCAGAGTTGAAGAACCCTGATCTACAGAGAAACCGTAGCTCTTCCCCATATTGGCACACTATTCCTAAACCCAAACTTCTGCTAATTCTGTACTTTCACTTCAGACTTCCTGAACAATAAGGAACAACTCACTCACTCACTCACTCACTCACACACACTCAGATATCAAGGAAGACTCACACTGTCCTAGGGTCAGATTTACATGAATACATTTCACGTTTATTTAAACATATATAGAAATTACTTTTACTCTGTAATGCAGTAAACGTAATAAAGATACCATTTATAGATAACGTCAATGAGCAAATTAGTTGGATGACTTGCTGGGGTCAGTGAACTGTGGAAATCATGGACTCTATGGTTTTTCTCAGCTCAAAATTATCTGGCTGGAGAAGGTGTGGGAATCTGTGAGGACCTCATCACTTTGGAGATCAGCTCCCAAGATGTGTGTGATCTCACTCTGATTGACCTCCCTGGGATTGCCAGGGTACCTGTGAAAGGTCAGCCAGATGATATAGCTGAACAGGTCAGTCTGTCTGTCTGATTTTCTGAGAATTCAAGTGCATGGAATGGTAATTAATTATGTCAGGTGTTACTTATTACTAAGGAACTTGTTTTGAATTAAAGACAGTGGAATGTGTCTCTGAAGTCCTCGTGGTATTTTGGGGTGTAGGTTTTATTTATGGTTGATTCTATGCATGACCTCTTTGTGTTGGCAGTTACTGATTGTGTTTATCATGATCTTTCCTGAGTATAACTAGTAGGAAAATTCCCATTTATCCTTCAAACTGTTTTATGACTTCTTCTTGCTAGCAGGATTGTGGTTGTGATTGTACATCTTCCACAACAGTGTTATATTATGGACCAAATAACATTAAAGTGGTAAATGTATTTTATGAAATATGACACATAATATTGACCAATATCATAATTCTTACTTTTAGATCAGAAGCCTAATTATGAAATTCATTGGAAAGAGAGAGACCATTAATTTGGTTATTGTCCCGTGTAACGTTGACATAGCAACAACAGAAGCTTTGAGAATGGCCCAGGAAGTGGATCCTGAAGGGAAGAGAACTCTGGGTAATGAAACAAAATGCATGTGTTTGTGTTGAAACGTCTCTGAAAGCTCTTTGCACAGCTGCATTTATTCAAAAGTACTTTAGGGCGGATTCATAGATTCTTTTTTTTTTTTGGTTCTTTCTCTTAAAAGCCATTTTGACAAAACCAGACCTGGTTGACAAGGGAACAGAGAAGAATATTTTGGACATTGTCCGAAACCAAGTCATCCCACTCAGCAAAGGATACCTTATTGTGAAATGTCGTGGTCAGAAGCAAATTGATGACAGAATCTCATTAGAAGATGCAACCAGGATTGAGAGAGATTTTTTCAGACGTCATGAGTACTTCAGGTCAGTTTTGTCAAATCTTAAAGAAGTCAAACATTGAAAAGTCTCTATGGGAGACCTGTGTGACAGATGAATTTTTTTTCATCGCACTGTAAAAGAGAGAAGAAATTTCCTTTCATTATTGAGCTCTGTGCTATGCAGTGGATTTGTATAATATAACATATTGCATTTACCATTGATCAAGTCTCAAAAAAGGAGTCTAAAATGTTCGTTTTTTAACTGGCTGAAGAAAGTTAAATTGTCACTCCATTACAAAATAAGTCTCTGTGGCAGGTTCAAGAGACCCTGAATGTGAGCTGTCAACATACTTATAAGTGGAGCTACAAGTGCCCACAGTGAAAGATGTGCCTTCATTGTAATATTACGGTTTTATTGTACAACACTGACATTTGGTCTTTCAGTTGTCTTCTATATGAGGAAAAAGCAACAATACAGTGCCTGGCCAACAAACTGACCCAGGATCTTGTTGACCACATCAAGGTGAGGTTTCCATGAGCAATATGCTGCTCCCAGATCAGTGAACAGGTTCTATCTTGGAAGTTGCTTAGATTATTATTTAGATTATTATTTGTTCTTCCTTTTTTCTTTTCCACTCAGAAATCCCTGCCAATATTGTCGGAACAAATCCAAAAACAGCTGTGGGACACGAAGAAGGAGCTGGGGTCATATGACATTGGTCCCCCCTTGGACACGCAGAAGAAGAAATTTTATCTTATTGAGGTAAGCAGTGCCTCAGTCCTGCACCACAAATACACCCCCTGTATACCTCTGTCTGCCTCAGCCGTCCTCACTCCCCCTTTCTCAGCCTCTTTATAAACTCATCACCCCCCAGACCAGTCTCCTGTCCTTCTACAACTTTATCTAGAATGTGGGATGATGCACATCCATCTTTGTAAATCTAAGACTCATTGCTTGTGCAATATGTAAACATAATTGTAGAGTTTCAATTAAGTTTTAATGCTCTATTTTTTTCCTCAGACATTAACAGATTTCAATGAGAAGATCAATCGCCTGGTATCAGGAGAGGTCGTCAATGAGGAGAACTTGTTTGTCCTTCTGCGGGTTGAGTTTACAAAATGGAAAGGGCACCTTGATGAGTCCAAAACTGAATGTAAACAAACACATTTTCCCATTTTACATGTTACTATTATTATTTTTTTTTACAATATAGCACAACATATTCCTGTATTCTTCTCTTCTATTTCTGAATAATGCAACACATCATTTTGCTTCAGAATGTATAGCAGTGTTTCCCAACCCAGTCCACGGGGAACCCCGGACAGTCCACGTTTTTTCTTCCTCTCAGCTCTCAGCACACCTGTACCAGGTATTCAGTGTTCCTGCTTGGCTGGGAGCTGGGAGGGAGCAGAAATATGGACTGTCCGGGGTTCCCCGAGGACTGCGTTGGGAAACACTGGACACCGGTGTAAAGTATCAAATTACTTTATTAACCTTGCATGTAATTTCTTTTTCTAAACAGTCCACAAAATCATGCAGGAAGTCGTAGATCAATATGACCTTAAACACAGAGGGCGAGAGCTCCCCGGGTTCAGTAATTACAATGTGTTTGAGACGGCCGTCCAGAAGCTGGTGGTACAACTGCGAAACCCAGCGCTGGAGACTCTGAACGTCATCAGAGGTACTTATCAGTCCAACCACCAGTTGCCTTGTACAGTCAACACAGAAATGGTGATTGATGGGAAAAAATGGTAGTTGTGACACATTTTCTGGTATCGAGGGTCATTTTTTACAACCTTAACTCTACAATCATGACCTGACCAATGTGCCTATATTTGCGTTTTGTGTTTATTTATTTTTTTCAGACACAGTTCAAAAGCAGTTTACTGAGATTGCGAGAAACTGCTTCAGTATTTATCCATTTCTTCAATGCGTCTCTTTGGTAATTATGTACAATATCGACAGCTTTCAACTTTCATACACTGTCAGGCAGAAAGATCCAACCTACCTAATTCCAAATATTGTACTGGAATCTGCAGTAGGTTTACATTTTTACTTGTTGATCTTCATTTTTTTTCTTCTTCCTCTCACAAAACACCCAGAACAAGATTGAAAACATCCAGTCGAAGCAGGGGGCCAAGGTAGAAGAGAGGATAATTGAGCAGTTTAACATGGAGGAGCTGGTCTACACACAAGATGGCATCTACTTCAAAAGTTTGACTGAAAACACTAGCCAAGATGTCTCTGCAGACAATTTTTCTAGCTATGACTGCAGGATTAGGTACCCTGAGATGCTCAGGGCTTACTATGAGGTAGGTGTGATCTGTCTGAACAGCTTGAGAGCATAGAAATGTCATCAAAGTAGAGGCCCCACTCATTGCTATTGGGATGGTCTATGGGTAGTGCACAACCGTATCAGGCTCAGGGTCTCTGAAGCTTGCTTACAGATCCTCTTCTCACATACTTTCTGTTATGGTTCTGCGTGAAACAGAGGTTAAGATACTTCCTTTTGGTAATTGTGCACTGCATACAGATGCCTACAAGCTCCAGGTGTCTAAAATCAAACACCTTGTCATACAGTTTACAAACATTTGTGAAATATCAGGTCGTTCTGAAGGGCTCAGTGAATTCAGGCATGGTGCTGTCATAGGATGCCACCTTTGCAATAAGTCAGTTCGTGAAGTTTCTTCCCTGTTAGATATTCCATGGTTGACTGTAAGTGGTATTATTGCAAAGTGGAAGTGTTTATGAACGATGGAAACTCGGCCACAAAGTGTCAGACCACGTAAAGTAACAGAGCGGGTCGCTGAGTGCTGAGGCACATTGTGCATAAAAGTCGCCAACGCTCTGTTGACTCAATAACTGAAGAGTTCCAAACTTCCTCTGGCATTAACTCCAGCACAAACTGTATGCCAGGAGCTTCATGGAATGGGCTTCCATGGCCAAGCAGCTGCATGCAAGCCTCACATCACCGAGCACAATGCGAAGTGTCGGATGGAGTAGGTTTGGCGGACGTCAGGAGAATGTTGCCTGCCTGCATTGTGCCAACAGTCGCGTTTGGTGGAGGAGGGATAATGGTATGGGGTCGATTTTCCAGAGATGGTCTAGGCCCCTTAGTTCCAGTGAAGGGAACTCTTAATGCTTCAGCATGCCAAGACATTTTGGTCAATTCTACGTTTCTATGTGTCCCAGTGCACAAAGCAAAGTCCATAAAGGCAAAGGTGAGGTTAGTGTAGAAGAACTTGGCTGGCCCACACAGAGCCCTGACCTCAACCCCATCAAACACCTTTGGGATCAACCAGAATGGAGATTGCGAGCCAAGCCTTCATGTCCAACATCAGTGCCTGACCTCATAAAGGCTTCTCTGGATGAATAGGCAAAAATTCCCACAGACACACTCGAAAATCTTGTGGAAAGCTTCCCCAGAAAAGTGGCAGCTGTTATAGCTGCAAAGGAGGGACCAACTCCATATTGATGCCTATGGATTTAGAATGGGATGTCATTAAAGTTTCTGTATGTATAATGACCAGGTGTCCAGATAATTGAAATTGTCCATACTGTGTACTTCCACAGCTGTCTGCTTTCTGGGTAATGTTACTGGTGGTCAATAAAGGTGTGCTTGATGATATCGTTTTAGGGGTCAAGCCCTCCATTCCTGAATTCTCCTCCTCTGCCCCCCAGATCGTTTTGCAGCGCCTGGCAGATATGGTGCCCATGCTGATCCGCTTCTTCATGCTGAAGCAGTCGGCGAAAATGCTCTGCCATGAGATGCTGAAGCTGATGGATGGCGGGAACGTGAACGAGATCCTGAAGGAGGAATCGGAGGTCAGCCGCCAGAGGGCGGAGCTACAGAACCGCGTAGATCGGCTCAGCAACGCTCAGGAGAAGATCAACAATTTCTACTGATGGGAAAACCTCCACCTTTGTTCATTATAAATACAAAAAGTCCAGAATCTGCTCTCTGGGACAAAGAATCAATGTATTAACCTGAGCCATATAACAGAATGTCTTACCAGTAAAGTACCTGACGAGGCCTACTACGTACCTTCAGTCTTTGTCATTGCCTAAATCATTTTCTTCTGTATTCTAACTTGAAAATGTACACATATGGTGCAACTTCTCAATAAAATGTTTGTCAGAATCAGTCCCTGCCTTGTCCGTCATTTCCCTGTTTGACCAGCAGGTGATGCTAGACTCCTAGTAGGGATTCGCATCAATTAACTGGCATAAAATTTCACAATGCGACCTCCGTGATTAAATAAAGTGTGCACCAGATGCAGTTTGGGATAAACTCGGGATGAACATTGTTTCCAACATCCTTGCCTGGACTGTACCTCCCTCACGTCACCAACATACCTGGCCTGCCCTGTCCACTGGAGTTATTGAGCAGGAAGCAGCACATGGCTCAGGTCACATGAATATTTAAACATTAGCAGAAGCCTTATGCCTTTATTATTTTGAATTGTGACCAGTAATTTCTGACCAATAATTTTATATTTTGACTGAGCCCCCTCTCTAAATGCTTCTTAAGGATGTTCCCTCACCTCCTGTTCTCCTCTGCTGTCAGGGGCCAATTCGTGAAACACATAAAATAAAGTGCCAAATAAACAATTAGTAAAAAAAAAATAAAAAAAAAATAAATAAAAAAAACATACACGAAATTCACAGAGGGCTCGTGCGCGTGAACAGGTACATCGCCTTCATTCCCAATAATATGTGAAACAGCGCCTCTGCAGTCACACATTACGATGGTCACAAAATACGGTGTAACACCTGTTGGCTTTGAAACCTCTGACACCTCAGCAGGAGTCGGACGTCATCGGTCAGGTGATGCTGCATAAATGAAGCAAATTCCGACTCCAGCTTCGAGGCGCTGTGCTTCAGTTTGGCAAGACCAGGTCCGACGTCTCGATATCATCTGTCGCACCACTGAACTTAATTTCTTAGGAGCCATTCTGAAATAAAGGTAAATGTTTTCATTCTACTTTGCTGTCATTTCTCCTTACCTACAGGACAATGCAAGTAATACCCCCAAATATGATGTAATCTAACTACAATTTGAGTGGGGCTCTAACTTAGGGATTTTACAGCGAGTTTTTCAACAATATGTATTTTGGACAGAATGATTTACTAGTTCTAATAAGTAGATAAATTAACTTATTTTCCTATTTTTTAAAGTTACTAAAAACATAATGTTACAACAATATGATATTTTGTAGCTTCAATTCAACCACAAAGTTGTTTGCTGTTTCTTATGACTCACTGGAATTAGGGAAGTTTCTCTCTTTTACCAGTAGAATATCTGTATGGTAATATATCTAATTGTGTGGTTGTGAAATTTAGAAAGTACAGCCGTAAAGGCACCAGGGCCAAGATTTTCCTGCTTCCGCCCCATATGTTGTGCAAATGACTTTTGTACCATGACTTCTACACTTGCTGAGCTCAAAATGCCTGCTGTTGATCCTCTACAGACACCATAAGAGGCCTTCATTGGTGTCTAACACCTCAGGGCATCATTACTGAGGAAAAACAGAATTATTTACTCATCACATTATATCTTAAAAAAAAGAATTTTTTTGCATGAGCTTGTCGTAGTGATTTAAGGATCAGTTCGCTTCATTCTTTTTACAGTTCTTCTGATTGAGTGCAATATTTATGAAGCAGTAAGTGTTCATAAATGACCACAATTCTCATCAGGAGAAGATGCGCAAAATTCATGGTGTTCATGTATTATGGTGTTTATTTATTTTTTTCAATTTCATGAAGAAATGGACAGTTCTATGGAAAACCTTGAAGTTTTCAGTCCCCCGAATCAAGACAGGTACAGCTTCATGCTTTCAAAGAATATCTTTGATTAATGGGTTACAGGGAAGGTCTTAATACGGAAATGTGCAACTTTATTTTGTAGCTATTCAATGAAACAAATGGAAGGAGTGGTTCACGGCCAACTGGAAGAGCGGGTGCAACCTTACATCGATCTGGTGGACTCCCTGAGAATGACTGGCATTGAAAGGGACCTATCGCTGCCGGCCATTGCTGTGATTGGGGACCAGAGCTCTGGGAAAAGCTCCGTATTGGAAGCCTTGTCTGGGGTGTCCCTGCCCAGGGGCAGTGGTAAGGAATGTTACCTAATATTACCTGTTTTATCCCCTTGATTTATAATAGTAATATGATTAAAGATTATTCTTGGAGCAAAGCTTTTCTGAGAGATTTAATAGTGGCTGTCATGTTCTTCTGAAGGACAGCAAAGTGTGACTATTTTAGCTGAAACATGACAGAGGACCACGAAGAGGGAGCTGACTGTGATGTCCTCTGTCCTCCAGGTATCGTGACACGCTGCCCGCTGGAGCTGAAGCTCCGGAGGCTGAAGGGGGGAGTCCAGTGGCACGCGGTCATCTCCTACAAGGATGAGTACATCGAGTTTTATGACCCTTCAAAGGTCGAAAGCTACGTGGCTAAAGGTGCCAAGAGAATCAGTAGCTCTTCCCCATATCGGCGCACTGCTTTCGCTGCCCCTTTCATTACATAATCTACCGGGACACAGCATTATGGTGTAATGTTCTCCTTAAGCCCCATGGCCAGCCCTAACCGTAACCATAAGCAATCAAACAAAATACAAGATGTTTGGCATTTTTTAGTTTTTTTTTATTGCATTCACAGATTTTTAGAAAATAAGTATCCCCTTGTGGGACTGAAAAACAAGCCCACAAAGGAAAAAGTTACAGATTTTTATTACATTGCTGGGAAATCTGGTCGCCACAATGTAATTATTACAAAAACACCCACACATAGGCTTTGCGGAAAAGGGAGATTTAACCAAAGTCCGAGGGTGAGATTCATTTGGATATAGTGAAATGTATAACACGTTATGAACAGAAACATTCAAACTTAGTGACTTAGTAGTTACATTTACTACTACTCTATTGTAGTAAAGCAATAAAGAAGGTATTTTTATAGGTTAATTAGTCGGATCACTTGCTGGGGTCAGTGAACTGTGGAAATCATGGACTCTATGGTTTTTCTCAGCTCAAAACGATCTGGCTGGAGAAGGTGTGGGAATCTGTGAGGACCTCATCACTTTGGAGATCAGCTCCCAAGATGTGTGTGATCTCACTCTGATTGATCTCCCTGGGATTGCCAGGGTACCTGTGAAAGGTCAGCCAGATGATATAGCTGAACAGGTCAGTCTGTCTCTCTGATCTTCTGATGATTCATATGCATGGATTGGTAGTTAATTATGTCAGGTGTTACTTATTCCTATGGAACGTGTTTTGAATCATATCATGTGGAATGTGTTGCTGATAACATCAAACTGGTAAATGTACCATTTACAATGTGAGGTATAGAATTTACTAATGTCATAATTTGTTCTTTCAGATCAGAAGCCTAATTATGAAATTCATCAAAAAGAGGGAGACCATTAATTTGGTTATTGTCCCATGTAATGTTGACATAGCAACAACAGAAGCTTTGAGAATGGCCCAGGAAGTGGATCCTGAAGGAAAGAGAACTCTGGGTAATGAAACAAAATGCATGTGTTTGTGTTGTAGCGTCTCTGAAAGCTCTTTGCACAGCTGCATTTATTCAAAGGTACTTTAGGGCGGATTCATAGATTCGTTTTTTTGGTTCTTTCTCTTAAAAGCCATTTTGACAAAACCAGACCTGGTTGACAAGGGAACAGAGAGGAATATTTTGGACATTGTCCGAAACCAAGTCATCCCACTCAGCAAAGGATACCTTATTGTGAAATGTCGTGGTCAGAAGCAAATTGATGACAGAATCTCATTAGAAGAAGCAACCAGGATTGAGAGAGATTTTTTTAGACACCATGAGTACTTCAGGTTAGTTTTGTCAGATCTTGAAGAAGTAAAAAATTAATGTCTTCATTAAATGAAAACTTTCTATGGGAGACCTACAGAGTAGCTTTACATAATTTTGTTCATTATAAAAGGTAGGAGAAATTTCCTTTAATTATCAAGCTCTGTGCTATGCAGTGGATTTGTATAATATAATGTATTACATTTACCATTGATCAAGTCTCAAAAAAGGAGACTAAAATGCTCCTTTTTTAACTGGCTGAAGAAAGTCGAATTATCACTCCATTGCAAAATAAGTCTCTGTGGCAGGTTCAAGAGACCCTGAATGTGAGCTGTCAACATACTTATGAGTGGAGCTACAAGTGCCCACAGTGAAAGATGTGCCTTCATTGTAATATTACGGTTTTATTGTACAACACTGACATTTGGTCTTTCAGTTGTCTTCTGTATGAGGAAAAAGCAACAATACAGTGCCTGGCCAACAAACTGACCCAGGATCTCGTTGCCCACATCAAGGTGAGGTTTCCATGAACAACATGCTGCTCCCAGATCAGTGAACTGGTTATAGCCTGGAAAATGCTTACATTAGTACACACACTACTCTACTTATGAACGAGTTACGTTCCGAACGACCGTTTGTAACTTGAAATGTTCGTAAGTCGTTATTCAACATCATTTTAAGGGTATACGCAAGTACAAAGAACTAGGTTGCTGGGAGTACGCAGGCTATGCTGCTGCGCGGCGAGCAGAAATAAAAATGATGTTGCGGAGAGGAAACGAGAGCCCAACGAACACAATTTTGATTCGCAGTCGTCTTCGTTCATATGTCTGAAAGTTTGTAAATTGAAAGTTCGTAAGTAGAGGAGTGTCTGTATTTTTTTTTTGTTT
Organism: Paramormyrops kingsleyae; assembly: GCF_048594095.1. Lineage (NCBI taxonomy): Eukaryota > Metazoa > Chordata > Actinopteri > Osteoglossiformes > Mormyridae > Paramormyrops > Paramormyrops kingsleyae. Next base: position 71,325,838 of record NC_132797.1, on the reverse strand, counting down.
GTTCTCTTTTTTCTTTTCCACTCAGAAATCCCTGCCAATATTGTTGGAACAAATCCAAAAGCAGCTGTGGGACACGAAGAAGGAGCTGGGGTCATATGACATTGGCCCCCCCTTGGACACGCAGAAGAAGAAATTTTATCTTATTGAGGTAAGCAGTGCCTCAGTCCTGCACCACAAATACACCCCCTGTATACCTCTGTCTGCCTCAGCTGTCCTCACTCCCCCTTTCTCAGCCTCTTTATAAACTCATCACCCCCCAGACCAGTCTCCTGTCCTTCTACAACTTTATTTAGAATGTGGGATGATGCAAACCCATCTTTGTAAATCTGAGCTTCATTGTTTTTGCAATGTGTAAACATAATACATAGCACCGGTGGCCTATCTTATCCGCCAAGGTGGGTGTGTATGTGAGTTTTCACTGCAACTCCCTAATTAGATTATTAATGAGAGGACGGATTGGCTGAAGAGTCCTCACACCTGGGTTTGAACAGCTGACCTAAAGGTTATCCTAAAAACCTGCATAAGCACCGGTCCTCTGTGGATAAGATTGCCTACCCCTATTGTAGAGTTCCACTTTTGTTTTAATGCTGTTTTTTTTCCTCAGACATTAACAAATTTCAATGAGAAGATCAATTGTCTGGTATCAGGAGATGTTGTGAATGAGGAGAACTTGTTTGTCCTTCTGCGGGTTGAGTTTAAAAAGTGGAAGGATCACCTTGATGGCTCCAAAACTGAATGTAGATAAACGATTTTTTGCCATTTTTTTATGTTATTATATTTGGGCACTTTGAGCACTCATGTGCAATGCATTTTAGATACCTTTATAATGCATTATAATGTTTTCATAAAGTGTTAAATACAGTATACACACACACAGACACACACACACGCACACACACACACATATATATATATATATATATATATATATATATATATATATATATAAGACATACAACTATTTATAAAAAGGCATAAGCATCATATAGCATCATGAATGCTCCAGGTAGTTCTCATCTACAATGCATTATAAATGCCTTCATAGTGCATTATAACAGCTTATACTGTACTGACCATTATAATGTCAGTCATATTTTTTACAATGTATTACAATATATTCCTGCATTCCTCTTTTCTATTTCTGAATAATACATATATTATTTTGCTTCAGAGTGTACAGTTTGGCATTGTGAAGTTACTTTATAACCTTATTACACAGCATATTGAATATTTGTTTGTTTTCTAACAGTTCACAAAATCATGCAGGAAGTCGTAGGTCAATATGACCATCAACACAGAGGGCGAGAGCTCCCCGGGTTCAGTAATTACAGTGTGTTTGAGATGGCCGTCCAGAAGCTAGTGGTACAACTGAGAAAACCAGCACTGGAGACTCTGAAGGTCACCAGAGGTACCTTCAGAGTTCATACTCACACTAAGAGTTCATAGCTTTTTGGTATCTGTGGTCTGGTTTATATCGTACCAAAATTTCACTGACCAGTAAGGGGTTTCCTTTCATATTGTATTTCCTGAACAGTTTTGGGACTGATCCACTACAAAGGCATTGTTTGTGTGACATACTGGAAGTGATAAAATTCTGACAGAGATCGGCCCAATATTGAAGCAGTGCTGCATAGTGGTGTCAATGGCAGTGGTGACTATAGATAACATTAAACTTTGTGAATGAGAATATACACTCACCTAAAGGATTATTAGGAACACCTGTTCAATTTCTCATTAATGCAATTATCTAATCAACCAATCACATGGCAGTTGCTTCAATGCATTTAGGGGTGTGGTCCTGGTCAAGACAATCTCCTGAACTCCAAACTGAATGTCAGAATGGGAAAGAAAGGTGATTTAAGCAATTTTGAGCGTGGCATGGTTGTTGGTGCCAGACGGGCCGGTCTGAGTATTTCACAATCTGCTCAGTTATTGGGATTTTCACGCACAACCATTTCTAGGGTTTACAAAGAATGGTGTGCAAAGGGAAAAACATCCAGTATGCGGCAGTCCTGTGGGCGAAAATGCCTTGTTGATGCTAGAGGTCAGAGGAGAATGGGCCGACTGATTCAAGCTGATAGAAGAGCAACTTTGACTGAAATAACCACTCGTTACAACCGAGGTATGCAGCAAAGCATTTGTGAAGCCACAACACGCACAACCTTGAGGCGGATGGGCTACAACAGCAGAAGACCCCACTGGGTACCACTCATCTCCACTACAATTAGGAAAAAGAGGCTACAATTTGCACGAGCTCACCAAAATTGGACAGTTGAAGACTGGAAAAATGTTGCCTGGTCTGATGAGTCTCGATTTCTGCTGAGACATTCAAATGGTAGAGTCAGAATTTGGCGTAAACAGAATGAGAACATGGATCCATCATGCCTTGTTACCACTGTGCAGGCTGGTGGTGGTGGTGTAATGGTGTGGGGGATGTTTTCTTGGCACACTTTAGGCCCCTTAGTGCCAATTGGGCATCGTTTAAATGCCATGGCTTACCTGAGCATTGTTTCTGACCATGTCCATCCCTTTATGACCACCATGTACCCATCCTCTGATGGCTACTTCCAGCAGGATAATGCACCATGTCACAAAGCTCGAATCATTTCAAATTGGTTTCTTGAACATGACAATGAGTTCACTGTACTAAAATGGCCCCCACAGTCACCAGATCTCAACCCAATAGAGCATCTTTGGGATGTGGTGGAACGGGAGCTTCGTGCCCTGGATGTGCATCCCACAAATCTCCATCAACTGCAAGATGCTATCCTATCAATATGGGCCAACATTTCTAAAGAATGCTTTCAGCACCTTGTTGAATCAATGCCACGTAGAATTAAGGCAGTTCTGAAGGCGAAAGGGGGTTAAACACCGTATTAGTATGGTGTTCCTAATAATCCTTTAGGTGAGTGTATATATGAAGATCTGCAGCTTATTTCATTTTGAGACAAAAATGAAACCCGCAGTGATGTGTAGCAGTAAAAGAAAGAAATGGAGGCTGCAGAGGCTGTTAGGCTTGTAAACAGCATAACATAACTCTAAAAGTATTTCATGGATCTTTTTCAAACTTTGCATGCACAAAGTATGGGAGAATATCTGGACATTATACAATTTCAAATGGCACCAAAATGAATACAACACTGCATAGTGATAGCAAAGGGAGCCTCAGACACTTCAAGATTCAAGATTTAATTCTGTCACATGCATCAGTGTAGTGGTACAACAGCGGTGCAATGAAATTGAATAGCACAGATCCCACAGTAGCGCTGTTGAGGGTTTTTCGTAGGGCACCAGGATGGGTGTGTGGGTTGTCCAAGTCCTCAGAAATGTTTACTCTGAGGTATCTGTAGCTATTAATCCTCTCCACCAGTGCACTGAAAATTTTTAGGGGTGTGCTTTTCATTTGCTGCTCTTGGTGACAGTGGCATTCTTCTGATGAGGATTGTGGTCATTTATGAACGCTTACTGCTTCATAAATATTACACTCAATCAGAAGAACTATAAAAAGAATGAAGCTAACTGATCCTTAAATCACTATGACAAGTCTAAGACCAACTTTATCTTATTACTGCAATAACTCAAAAATTATTTGTCTGATCTATTCCAAACTGTATTGAACTGTTCAAATTTCGAGACAAATAGCACCAAAACTGAAGTATCAGTGCTTAGTGACAGTAAATAAAAGGGTGATTTAGACCCTTTGCCTTGTGAACAGGATATCTTTCCCAACCCAGTCCTCGAGGAATCCCGGACAGTCCACGTTTTTTCTTCCTTTCAGCTCCCAGCACACCTGTACCAGGTATTCGGTGTTCCTGATTGGCTGGAAGCTGGGAGGGAGCAAAAACATGGACTGTGCAGGATTCCGGTTCCCCGAGGACTGGGTTGGGAAACACTGCTCTATTTGATATCATTACTCTATTTACTGTATTAGATCTTTGATGGATCATATTACTACTTTACAAAAACAGCATATGGATGAAAATCTACAACTGACAGACCTGAGATAAATCATTCCAAAACTGAAGCATCAGCAATAGGTGGCAGCAGAGTGTGAAATGAGGCTGCAGCCATTTGCCATCTCAGCGTATTCTGTGGATCTTTTTGCAAACTTCCCAGGAACGTTGTGCAGGTCACTGGTTCTTAAACTGCAATATTTTCCTGAATATTCTAATATCAAGTGTTTTTTCTGTCACCAACCTCCCCCCCCCATCAAATTTTATTGGTAGTTCTTATACACTCAGCATCAGGTGACAGTAATGTTTTATCTCAAAATAAAATCAGGTTCTACTCTATTTGGGATGGGTGACAGCTCTACCCTCAGAGTTCTGCGAAACGACAATACTGGCTGTGGACTGGGAACCTCAACCTTAGACAGTGCATAAGGAAATTGGGTTTGAACGTTGTGGAGTTGTGACATCTTACCTGGTATCCTGGGTTATTTTATACCTGGGTTACAGCCTTACAACTTCAATCATTAACATAAATCCTAGCCGATGTGATTAAATTTGCATTTTGTGAATTTATGTTTTCATTTTTTTCCCAGAGATTGTTCAGAAACACCTTACTGAAATTGCGAAAAACTGCTTCAGTATTTATCCATTGCTTCAGTGCATCTCTTTGGTAATTACATATAATATCAACACCTTTCAACATTTACACATTCAAGGGCACAAGAATCCAAACAACCTAATTCCAAATTAATTCCAAAGTAGGTTTACATTTTTACTTGTTCATCTTCATTTTTTTTCTTCTTCCTCTCACAAAACACCCAGAACAAAATTGAAAACATCCAGTCGAAGCAGGGGGCCAAGGTAGAAGAGAGGATAATTGAGCAGTTTAACATGGAGGAGCTGGTCTACACACAAGATGGCATCTACTTCAAACGTTTTACTGGAAACAAAGGTCAAAATGTCTCTGCAGACAATTTTTCTGCCTATGACTGCAGGGCTAAGTACCCTGAGATGCTCAGGGCTTACTATGAGGTAGGTGTGATCTGTCTGAACAGCTTGAGAGCATAGAAATGTCATCAAAGTAGAGGCCCCACTCACTGCTATTGGGATGGTCTATGGGTAGTGCACAACAGTATCAGGCTCAGGGTCTCTGAAGCCTGCTTACAGATCCTCTTCTCACATACTTTTTGTTATGGTTCTGCTTGAGACAGTGATTAAGATACTTCCTTTTGGTAATTTTACACTGCATACAGATGCCTACAAGCTCCATCTGCATTTTTCCACGTCTCAATTCTGTATTTATTATAAGGGATCTCAGCAAAACCATCAATTTATAAACTTTCTCACTGAGACTCTGAACATACAATATATGGACAAATGTATTGGGACACACCTCTTAATCATTGAACTCAGGTGTTTCATTCAGACCCCTTGCCACAGGTGTATAATATCAAGTACCTTGTCATGCAGTCAGGTTTACAAACATCTGTGAAATATCAGGTCGTTCTGAAGGGCTCAGTGAATTCAGGCATGGTGCTGTCATAGGATGCCACCTTTGCAATAAGTCAGTTCGTGAAGTTTCTTCCCTGTTAGATATTCCATGGTTGACTGTAAGTGGTATTATTACAAAGTGGAAGCGTTTATGAACGATGGAAACTCAGCCACAAAGTGTCAGACCACGTAAGGTAACAGAGCGGGTTGCTGAGTGCTGAGGCACATAGTGCATAAAAGTCACCAACGCTCTGTTTTAACTGAGCAGTTCCAAACTTCCTCTGGCATTAACTCCAGCACAAAAACTGTATGCTGGGAGCTTCATGGAATGGGCTTCCATGGCCGAGCAGCTGCATGCAAGCCTCACATCTCCAAGTGCAATGCCAAGCATTGGATGCAGTGGTGTAAAGCACAGTGCCACTGGACACTGGAGCAGTGGAAACATGTTCTGTGGAGTGACGATTCATGCTTCTCTGTCTGGCAATCCGATGGATGAGTCTGGGTTTGCCGGACGTCAGGAGAATGTTACCTGCCTGACTGCATTGTGCCAACAGTCAAGTTTGGTGGAGGAGGGATTATGGTATGGGGTCGATTTTCCAGAGATGGTCTAGGCCCCTTAGTTCCAGTGAAGGGAACTCAATGCTTCAGCATACCAAGACATTTTGGTCAATTCTACGTTTCTATGTGTCCCAGTGCACAAAGCAAAGTCCATAAAGGCAAAGGTGAGGTTAGTGTAGAAGAACTTGGCTGGCCCACACGGAGCCCTGACCTCAACCCCATCAAACACCTTTGGGACCAACCAGAATGGAGATTGCAAGCCAAGCCTTCATGTCCAACATCAGTGCCTGACCTCATAAAGGCTTCTCTGGATGAATGGGCAAGAATTCCCACAGACGCACTCGAAAATCTTGTGGAAAGCTTCCCCAGAAGAGTGGCAGCTCTTATAGCTGCAAAAGAGGGACCAAATTCATATTGATGCCTATGGATTTAGAATGGGATGTCATTAAAGTTCCTGTATGTATAATGACCAGGTGTCCAAATAATTGAAATTGTCCATACTGTGTACTTCCACAGCTGTCTGCTTCCTGGGTAATGTTACTGGTGGTCAATAAAGGTGTGGCTGATGATATCCATTTTAGGGGTCAAGCCCTCCATTCCTGAATTCTCCTCCTCTGCCCCCCAGATCGTTTTGCAGCGCCTGGCAGATATGGTGCCCATGCTGATCCGCTTCTTCATGCTGAAGCAGTCGGCGAAAATGCTCTGCCATGAGATGCTGAAGCTGATCGATGGCGGGAACGTGAACGACATCCTGAAGGAGGAATCGGAGGTCAGCCGCCTGAGGGCAGAGCTGCAGAACCGCGTAGATCGGCTCAGCAACGCTCAGGAGAAGATCAACAATTTCTACTGATGGGAAAACCTCCACCTTTGTTCATTATAAACACAAAAAGCCCAGAATCTGCTCTCTGGGACAAAGAATCAATGTATTAACCTGAGCCATATAACAGAATCTCTTACCAGTGAAGTACCTGACGAGGCCTACTACGTACCTTCAGTCTTTGTCATTGCCTAAATCATTTTCTTCTGTATTCTAACTTGAAAATGTACACATATGGTGCAACTTCTCAATAAAATGTTTGTCAGAATCAGTCCCTGCCTTGTCCGTCATTTCCCTTTTTGACCAGCAGGTGATGCTAGACTCCTAGTAGGGATTCGCATCAATTAACTGGCATAAAATTTCACAATATACGTGTATGTGTACATATATATATTTCTATGTAGCTTGCATGAATTCCCTTTAAAATAAATAAATCACAAAAAAAGCGAAAAATCAGGGAAAATAATGGCAACATCAGTTATGTTTTTTGCAGCTGTTTTTACTCTTTTAACCACCAATTTTATCTGCGAATGCTGATTTTAAAAGAACATGCAAAAGTTATTTCCACTCATAGCTCTGCAGATAGTACTAAGAATTACAAATAAGAGGACGGAAGAGAAAGTGGAAGCGCAGCCGCCTTGAAAAAGCTCGATAAATTGCGGTACTTTCAATGAAAAAGGCAAAAAAAAAAATACAGTGCACGAAATTCACAGAGGGCTCGTGCGCGTGAACAGGTACATCGCCTTCATTCCCAATAATATGTGAAACAGCGCCTCTGCAGTCACACATTACGACGGTCACAAAATACGGTGTAACACCTGTTGGCATTGAAACCTCTGACACCTCAGCAGGAGTCGAACGTCATCGGTCAGGTGATGTTGCATAAATGAAGCAAATTCCGACTTCAGCTTCGAGGCGCTGTGCTTCAGTTTGGCAAGACCAGGTCCGACGTCTCGATATCATCTGTCGCACCACTGAAATATTCGCAGGTTTAAATTAAAAAGATGATGAATTTACCCCCCAGATTGACTAACTTACCCCTAACCTGGGGCAGGTTGAGCCATGGGAATACTTTATTTTTATAAGTCTTATTATGGATGTATTTTTATAACTTCATTTCTTAGAATACATCCTGAAATAAAGGTAAATGTTTTCATTCTACTTCGCTCTCATTTCTCGCTGCAGGACAACACAAGCAGGGCTGGAGTGGGACTCACTTTCAGCCCTGGAGTTTCATGCCACTTTAGATCACGACCTATTGTTATTAAAATCGTGTAATTATAACCTTACATGTTAATAGTAACACTGTTCTGTAAAGCCTTGTATTTCAGTGTATTTTTCTAAAATATTTCCAATTCAGTGCAAGTCCGGAGTGGAGCCAATTTTCAGCCCAGGGGTTTCATGCCCATGACCAGCCCACTTTTTTTTTCAGGAAAGTGAAAACTGGATAAATGAGTCAATACTTCACTTCTTATTATTCACTGGTTTCATTTGCTTTTTTCAAATATGAACGAAACACAAGTTCTTCACATGTGAGGTATGTTGTACTACTATACAATTTTTTACCTGTAAATGGCTTTAACAACAATAACATAATATCTATAACAGTAGCCATCTATGATGGTAACAGCTACCTGAGTAGTGAACTAGTCTCTGCGATTTTGTTTATTACCGTCTCGTTATCTATCAACATAAGGATTTCCTTCTCTGTGCACATTAGCACGAAGGCCTCCAAGTGCTCCTGAGTCAGTGAGCTTTGTAACCTGTTCTTAACAAATTTAAGGGTAGAGAAGCTTTTCTCACAGGCAATCTGAGTGATTGAAAGTGTCAAAATATATTTTCATATACAACACAATACGTTTGTGCCTGAAATATGCTGTACAAAAACATATTAGTCTTTTAATTTCACTAATACATATCTGTGTAGTTTACCTCTGAATCTAAAATGTAAATCTCATGAACTTCTGCATACTGTATGTGGATTTAAATGAAGTAACTTTAATTCATATATAATACCTGCCCCCTCCGCCCTTCTGGCATCCTCACTGCTCATCAGTCCCTCATTCGTGGCAGAACTGACTGACAGGGGACTACTGGTCAGAAACTACAAAATGGTTAAATGGTCATTTTACTGAATACTTAGATTGTGCTTTAGTTTTTTATATACATTTTTTTTTTCTTAAAATTACATTTGTGCACACATTGATTCGTCATGATAAGCTATAGAAATACACTAATATTTAAATTGGTTTAATATTTTGCAACAGGTTAACCACATTTACCTGTTATCAGTTCTTTTGAAAAAATCTCTCAGATTTAGGCACATTTGGCCGCATTCTCCTCTAACGCTCTTTTCTTAGTCTGGCCTTTTCAGCCCCTCCTGGTCTCTTCTTTTCCATACTGTTACGCTAATTGCTATTTTACTAAGTTAAACAATCTGTAGGATCAAAGTCGGACTGTTGGGCGTAACCAACTTGAGCGATTGGGAAGGGGAGACCTCCCTCAGGTGGTAGCACCCATGTCATGTATCATTATATGTCAGCTGTAAATGTGGATCTTACGTGCTACTGTTTCAGTTTCACCAATGCAAGGACTGTCAAATCGATTTTATTTCCGACAGGCCCAAAATTCAAGCGACCCACCGGGAAATCTCCCGATTAGCCACTCCAGGCCTGAACACAAGTAATACCCCCAAATATGATGTAATCTAACTACATTTTGAGTGGGGCTCTAACTTAGGAATTTTACAGCGAGTTTTTCAACAATATGTACTTCGGACACGATGATTTACTTGTTCTATTAAGTGGATAAATTAACCACTTTTCCTATTTTTTTAAAGCTATTAAAAACATCATGTTACAACAATATGATATTTTTTGGTTCCAATTCAACCACAAATTTGTTTGATGTTTCTTATCACTCACTGAAATTAGGGAAGTTTCTCTCTTTTACCAATAGAATATCTGTATGGTAATTTATCTAATTGTGTAATTGTGAATTTTATAATAGTACAGCCATAAAGGCACCAGAACCAGGATTTTCCTGCTTCCGCAACTGAGAGGCTGGCTAGCCCCGTATGTTCTGCAAACTTTTACACCATGACTTCTACATTTGCTGAGCTCCAACTGCCTGCTACTGATCCTCAGCAGACACAGTAAGAGACCATCATCTTAAAAAAAAACACACACATTTTTTGCATGAGCTTGTCATAGTGATTTAAGGATCACTTAGCTTCATTCTTCTTACAGTTCTTCTGATTGAGTACAATGTTTATGAAGCAGTAAGCGTTCACAAATGATCACAATCATCATCAGGAGAAGATGAGCAAGACTCATGGTGTTTATGTATTATGGTGTTTATTTTTATTTCTTTTTTAGATTTCATGAAGAATTTCACAGTTCAATGGAAAGCCTTGAAGTTTTCAGTCTCCCAAATGAAGACAGGTACAGCTTCATGCTTTCAAAAAAATATCTTTGATTAATGGGTTACAGGGAAGGTCTTCATAAGGAAATGTGCAACTTTATTTTGTAGCTATTCTATCAAGCAAATGGAAGGAGTGGTTCACGGCCAACTGGAAGAGCGGGTCCGACCTTACATCGATCTGGTGGACTCCCTGAGAATGACTGGCATTGAAAGGGACCTATCGCTGCCGGCCATTGCTGTGATTGGGGACCAGAGCTCTGGGAAAAGCTCCGTATTGGAAGCCTTGTCTGGGGTGTCCCTGCCCAGGGGCAGTGGTAAGGAATATTACCTAATATTACTTGTTTTACCCCCTTGGATTTATAATAGTAATATGCTTAAATATGATTCAATATGAACATATATGTTCAGCTTTTCTGAGAGATTTAATAGTGGCTGTCATGTTCTTCTGAAGGACAGCAAAGTGTGACTATTTTAGCTGAAACATGACAGAGGACCACGAAGAGGGAGCTGACTGTGATGTCCTCTGTCCTCCAGGTATCGTGACACGCTGCCCGCTGGAGCTGAAGCTCCGGAGGCTGAAGGGGGGAGTCCAGTGGCACGCGGTCATCTCCTACAAGGATGAGTACATCGAGTTTAATGACCCTTCAAAGGTCGAAAGCTACGTGGCAAAAGGTTGGCTGGTGAACATCTACAGCGAAACCATAGCTCTTCCCCGTATCGGCACACTATTCCTAAACCTAAACTTCTGCTAATTCTGTACTTTCACTTCAGACTTCCTGAACAATAACGAACAACTCACACACACACACACACACACACACACACACACACACACACACACACACACACAAACACACCAGTATTCATATCTTCATGGGCACTGTCTATTTCTATGGGCGAAACCTTAATCCCAACAATGACACCCTAACCCCTACCCAGCCCTAACATTAACCATAAGTAACCAAACAAAATACTAGACTTTTGGTTAGATTTTTAGTTTGTTTGATTGCAGTTTAATTTTAATTTAATTTTTAATTTCCCCTTGTCTGAAAAAATGGTCCTACAATGTCAACATTTATGAGGACTCTCCATTCATTTCTATGGGCATAACCCTAATCTCAACTACAATGACCTTAACCCCTACCCTACTCAGAGGTTACCTTAACTAAGTAACCAACCAAAACAGATGGCTTTTGGCATTTTTTAGTTTATTTTTTTTTGCATTCACAGATTTTTATAAAATAAGTTTTCCCTTGTGGACCTGAAAAACATCCCCACAAGGTAAAAAGTTACAAGTTTTTACCACATTGCTTGGAAATCTGGTCCCCACAATGTAATTATTACAAAAACACCCACACATAGGCTTTGCAGTCAAGGAAGATTCAACCAAAGTCCTATGGTCAGATTCATTTGCATATAGTAAAATCTGTAATAAGTTAAGTACAAAAACATTAGTGACTTAGTAGTTACTTTTACTACTACTCTCCATTGTAGTAAAGCAATAAAGAAGGTATTTTTATGGGTAAATTAGTCTGATCACTTGCTGTGGTCAGTGAACTGTGGAAATCATGGACTCTATGGTTTTTCTCAGCTCAAAACGATCTGGCTGGAGAAGGTGTGGGAATCTGTGAGGACCTCATCACTTTGGAGATCAGCTCCCAAGATGTGTGTGATCTCACTCTGATTGATCTCCCTGGGATTGCCAGGGTACCTGTGAAAGGTCAGCCAGATGATATAGCTGAACAGGTCAGTCTGTCTCTCTGATCTTCTGATGATTCATATGCATGGAATGGTAGTTAATTCTGTCAGGTGTTACTTATTCCTGTGGAACATGTTTTGAATCATATCATGTGGGATGTATTGCCGATAACATCAAACTGGAGAATTGGTACCACATACAATGTGAGGTATAGAATTTACTAATGTCATAATTCGTTCTTTCAGATCAGAAGTCTAATTATGAAATTCATCAAAAAGAGGGAGACCATTAATTTGGTTATTGTCCCATGTAATGTTGATATAGCAACAACAGAAGCTTTGAGAATGGCCCAGGAAGTGGATCCTGAAGGAAAGAGAACTCTGGGTAATGAAACAAAATGCATGTGTTTGTGTTGAAACGTCTCTGAAAGCTCTTTGCACAGCTGCATTTATTCAAAGGTACTTTAGGGCGGATTCATAGATTCTTTTTTTTTGGTTCTTTCTCTTAAAAGCCATTTTGACAAAACCAGACCTGGTTGACAAGGGAACAGAGAAGAATATTTTGGACATTGTCCGAAATCAAGTCATCCCACTCAGCAAAGGATACCTTATTGTGAAATGTCGTGGTCAGAAGCAAATTGATGACAGAATCTCATTAGAAGATGCAACCAGGATTGAGAGAGATTTTTTCAGACGTCATGAGTACTTCAGGTCAGTTTTGTCAGATCTTGAAGAAGTCAAACATTGAAAAGTCTCTATGGGAGACCTGTGTGATAGATGAATTTTTTTTCATTGCACTGTAAAAGAGAGAAGAAATTTCCTTTCATTACTGAGCTCTGTGCTATGCAGTGGATTTGTATAATATAACGTATTGCATTTACCATTGATCAAGTCTCAAAAAAGGAGTCTGAAATGCTGAGTATCTGGCTGAAGAAAGTTAAATTGTCACTCCATCACAAAATAAGTCTCTGTGGCAGGTTCAAGATACCCTGAATGTGAGCTGTCAACATACTTATAAGTGGAGCTACAAGTGCCCACAGTGAAAGATGTGCCTTCATTGTAATATTACGGTTTTATTGTACAACACTGACATTTGGTCTTTCAGTTGTCTTCTATATGAGGAAAAAGCAACAATACAGTGCCTGGCCAACAAACTGACCCAGGATCTCGTTGACCACATCAAGGTGAGGTTTCCATGAACAACATGCTGCTCCCAGATCAGTGAACAGGTTCTAGCTTTAATGGAAGTTGCTTAGATTATTATTTGTTCTTTCTTTTTTTCTTTTCCACTCAGAAATCCCTGCCAATATTGTCGGAACAAATCCAAAAACAGCTGTGGGACACGAAGAAGGAGCTGGGGTCATATGACTTTGGTCCCCCCTTGGACACGCAGAAGAAGAAACTTTATCTTATTGAGGTAAGCAGTGCCTCAGTCCTGCACCACAAATACACCCCCTGTATACCTCTGTCTGCCTCAGCTGTCCTCACTCCCCCTTTCTCAGCCTCTTTATAAACTCATCACCCCCCAGACCAGTCTCCTGTCCTTCTACAACTTTATCTAGAATGTGGGATGATGCAAACCCATCTTTGTAAATCTGAGCTTCATTGTTTTTGCAATGTGTAAACATAATATAGAGCACCGGTGGCATCTTATCTGCCAAGGTGGGTGTGTATCTGGGTTTAATTAGATTATTAATAAGAGGACTGATTGCGTGAAGAGTCCTCACACCTGGGTTTGAACAGCTGACCTAAAGGTTATCCTAAAACCTGCATAAGCACTGGCCATTTGTGGATTAGATTGCCTACCCCTGTTGTAGAGTTCCACTTCTATTTTAATGTTGTTTTTTTTCCTCAGACATTAACAAATTTCAATGAGAAGATCAATCGTCTGGTATCAGGAGATGTTGTGAATGAGGAGAACTTGTTTGTCCTCCTGCGGGTTGAGTTTAAAAAGTGGAAGGATCACCTTGATGGCTCCAAAACTGAATGTAAAAAAACATTTTTTTTTTGCTATTTTTCATGTTATTTTTATGATATTTAATATCACTTTGAGGAATCGTATAATACATTTTAGATACCGTCATAATGCATTATAATGCATTCATAAAGTATTAAATGTTTATTATGCACCATCTATAATGCACTATAAATACCTATGTATAATGCATCATGATGACTACTTTAAGTACCTGATATTTTTTATAATGTATTACAATATATTCCTGTATTCCTCTTTTCAATTCCTGAATAATATATTATATTTTATATATATTATTTTGCTTCAGAGTGTACAGTTTGGCATTGTGAAGTTACTTAATTATCTTTTTACACAGCTTATTGTCTTTTTGTTTGTTTTCTAACAGTCCACAAAATCATTGAGGAAGTCGTAGATCAATATGACCTTAGACACAGAGGGCGAGAGCTCCCCGGGTTCAGTAATTACTGTGTGTTTGAGACGGCCGTCCAGAAGCTGGTGGTACAACTGAGAAACCCAGCGCTGGAGACTCTGAGGGTCACCAGAGGTATTTTTCATTCCAGCCACCTGTCACCTCACGCTAAGGGTTCCCAACGTTTTGATATCTGTGATCTGGTTTACATCGTACCGAAATTTCACTGACCAGCAACATTTGCCAAGGGGTTTTCTTTCATATTGTATTTAATGAACAGTTTATTAAATTTCACATGGCACCAAAATGAGAACAGCACTGCATAGTGAAAGCAAAGACTCAGACACTTCAAGATTCAAGATTTAATTCTGTCACATGCATCAGTGTTGTGGTACAACAGCAGTGCAATGAAATTGAGTAGCACAGATCCCACAGTAGCGCTGTTGAGAGTTTTTCGTAGGGCACCAGGATGGGTGTGTGGGTTGTCCAAGTCCTCAGAAATGTTTACTCTGAGGTGTCTGTAGCTATTAACCCTCTCCACCAGGGCACTGAAAATTTTGAGGGGTGTGTATTTCATCTGATGCTCCTTCCATAACTCCAAGACCAACTTTATCTTATTACTGCAATAACTCAAAAGTTATTTGTCTAATTGTTTCCAGACTTTGTTGACAAATTTTAACGGTGAAAATCTGGACCTGTTCAAATTTTGAGACAAATTGCATCTAAACTAAAGCATCAGTGCTTAGTGATATTAAAGAAAAGGGTGATTTAGCCAAGATGCTTTACCTTGTGAACAGGATTTATCTATTTGATATCATTACTCTATTTACTGTATTTGATCTTTGATGGATCATATTACTACTTTACAAAAACAGCATATGGATGAAAATCTACAACTGACAGACCTGAGATAAATCATTCCAAAACTGAATAACCAGCAATAGGTGGCAGCAGAGTGTGAAATGAGGCTGCAGCCATTTGCCATCTCAGCGTATTCTGTGGATCTTTTTGCAAACTTCCCAGGAACGTTGTACAGGTCACAGGTTCTTAAACTGTAGGAAGCAAGATGATTTCTTGAATATTCTAATATGAATTTTTTTTTCTTTCACCAACCCCTCCACCCTCCCGCAAATTTTATTGGTAGTGCTTATACAGTCAGAAGCAGGTGACAGTAATGATTTAACTCAAAGTAAAATCAGGTTCTACTCTATTTGGGATGGGTGACAGCTCTACCCTCAGAGTTCTGCGAAACGACAATACTGGCTGTGGACTGGGAACCTCAACCTTAGACAGTGCATAAGGAAATTGGATTTGAACGTTGTGGAGTTGTGACATCTTACCTGGTATCCTGGGTTATTTTATACCTGGGTTACAGCCTTACAGCTTCAATCATTAACATAAAACCTAGCCGATGTGATTAAATTTGCATTTTATTGTGAATTTATGTCTTCTTTTTTTCCCCAGAGATTGTTCAGAAGCAGCTTACTGATGTTGCGAAAAACTGCTTCAGTATTTATCCGTTTCTTCAGTGCGTCTCTTTGGTAATTACATATAATATCAACACCTTTTAACATTTACACATTCAAGGGCACAAGAATCCAACCAACCTAATTCCAAATTAATTCCAAAGTAGGTTTACATTTTTACTCGTTCATCTTCATTTTTTTTTCTTCTTCCTCTCACAAAATGCACAGAATAAGATTGATAATATCCAGTCAAAACAGGGGGGAAAGGTAGAAGAGAGGATCATTGAGCAGTTTGACATGGAGGAGCTGGTCTACACCCAAGATGGCATCTACTTCAAAAGTTTGACTGGAAACACTGGTCAAAATGTCTCTGCAGACAATTTTTCTGGCTATGACAGCAGGCTTATGTACCCTGAGATGCTCAATGCTTACTATGAGGTAGGTGTGATCTGTCTAAATAGCTTGAGAGCATAGAAATGTCATCAAAGTAGAGGCCCCACTCACTGCTATTGGGATGGTCTATGGGTATTGCACAACCGTATCAGGCTCAGGGTCTCTGAAGCCTGCTTACAGATCCTCTTCTCACATACTTTCTGTTATGGTTCTGCTTGAGACAGTGATTAAGATACTTCCTATTGGTAATTTTGCACTGCATGCAGATGCCTACAAGCTCCAGCTATGTATTTCCATGTCTCAGTTCCATATTTATTATAAGGGATCTCAGCAAAACCTTCAATTTATGTACTTTTTCAAAAGACTCTTGACCCTCTTACTCATAGACTATGTGGACAAAAGTGTGTGAACAACAGCTTGTCCAATATCTCATTCTGAAACTAAGGGTATCCATCGCTGTTGCCTGTACTCTTCTGGGAAGGCTTTCCATTAGATGTTGAAATATTGCTGGTGGGATTTACTGCCATTCAGGTTGGGTATTGATGTTGATGTGTGGCTAAGTCTCTGTGCCTGTTATCAGAAGGTTGTTGGTTTGAGCCTGGCCTCGGCATATCTGTGAGTCCTTGAGCAACACCCTTAACCCCCAGCTCCCTGGGTGCTGCTATGGGTGGCTGCCCCTCGAGGCGTGAAGAGAATTTTGGCATGGGGATCAATGAAGTATCAATTATTATTGATAAGGTGCCTTTCTGTGAGCTTGTGTGGCCAAACACTGAACTTGCTCTGCTAAATTTCTGCTGCTAATGTTTGTTACAGAAGATTGCGTGACTGTGTGCTTAGTTATACACCTGTGTCAGCAACAGATTGAGCTTAATTAGACAATTACTCTAATTAATAGGGGTGTCCACATACTTTTGGTCATATGGTGTACTTCCGCAGTTGTGTTCATTTCCTGGGTACTGTTAGCGGTGGTCAGTAAAGGAATGGCTGAAGATACCGTTTCAGGGAACAAGCCCTCTATTCCTGAATTCTCTCCCCCAGATCGTTGTGCAGCGACTGGCAGATATGCTGCCCATGCTGATCCGATTCTTCATGCTGAAGCAGTCGGCGAAAATGCTCTGCCATGAGATGCTGAAGCTGATGGATGGCGGGAACGTGAACGAGATGTTGAAAGAGGAATCGGATGTCAGCCGACAGAGGGCGGAGCTGCAGACCCGCATAGATCGGCTCAGCAACGCTCAGGAGAAGATCAACAATTTCTACTGATGGGAAAATCTCCACGTTTGTTCATAACAGATACAAAAAGCACAGAATCTGCTCTTTCTAGGATAAACAATTAATTAACTCAAGTTCTTTTTCTAGGCCTACCACTTACCATCAAAAAATCTTTATCATTGCTTAAAAGTAATTTCTTACGTAATAAAACTTGAAAATGCATACACGATGTTCAACTTTTGAATAAAATGTCACAAAACACTGTCTGTTTGGAAATATGAACGAGCAAAAAAATAAAAACTAATATTTCTTTCTCTGAGCACTGAGGGGCGCTGTAGCCAAATAAATGAGCCATTTCGTGTAATTGTGACAATTAATAGTTTTCAGTTTTTCAATCAATTTAAAGGAGCTGATCTGGTTTATAAAACTAAAAACGAATAAAATAACACCGAAAATTGTATTTTAACTTCCACCTGTTCTGAACGCATTCCTTTTACTCTTTCATGTATTACAGCCCCCAGAACTAAATACTATGCCAGGAAAGTCGGATAAACAAAACATGATTAGTGGCTCGGAGACCTGCTTTTACAGTGACACCCTAGCATGCTACTGCGTTTTAAATTTTTTAAAATGTGCGCCTTTTGTACCGGTTTTACGGTAGGTCGAAGCTATTCGGAAAGCGGCAGATTGAGTCTGCGCGTAGAGTTGAAACATTCTGCAGGTTGTTGCAGTCCGTTATGAATACATTTCAGCCATAAATCACTGCATCAGGATCTCGGTAAAGGTCTGATATTGTAGGCACACAGACATAATAGCGCCGACGTGATGCTGGCTCTCAGACCGCTGCTTTCCCAAGCGCGTCTGTCCCGGACCGCGGGCTCCTTCCACACCGGCGCTGCCTGCTGCGCAGCCAAAGTGGCCGTGGTGAGTCCGGCGCGGGGATCCGGGGTGCGTGCAAAAGACGGTGCGATATCTATGCGGTCGGTAAACGGTATTACATGAGTGTCATACGGCGATCTGTGCGGGGTCTGTAAACCGAATGGCTCCAAACCGCGACCAAAATGGTCGCACATGCGACCTTCTATTATGAGTGTGCGAGTTAAAATGTCACTTGGCGCTTCTGTGCCAGTGTATGATAATCAATAGGATTTTTAACCCTGCAATGGTACTGCCTTTAACAAATCGTGATTGAAAGTTTTTTTCTTCTTCCCTGGTTAAGTGCGTCGTCTTTGCCGAGTTGGTCTCTCCTTACCAGCACCGGGAAGGACGTACATAGACACGCATTGACACAAGTGATCATGGGGGTGATGTTATTAAAGCTAATGTTCAGATTAAAATATTTTGCAAGAGTCTTGAGTCACTGTCAGTCTTTCATCCAAAATAAAAACCAAGGTATGCAGATTAGGACAACTATTCATCAGCATGCAAGGTCATTGATTAATCCCATGCTGCACCAAAAAGAAGGGTGCGACCAACTGAGAAATCTGGTAGCAGCGGTGTTACCACTGGAAAAGTTAGTCTGGAGCTGTGAAACTCTATTATAGGGCGGTCTGTATTGGATTTCAAACCAGTATTATAGGGCAGTCTATATTGGATTTCTAAACGGTATTATAGGGCAGTCTGCATAGGATTTCTAAATGGTATTATAGGGTGGCTTGTATTGGATTTCTAAACGGTATTATAGGGCAGTCTGTATTGGATTTCAAAACAGTATTATAGGGCAGTCTGTATTGGATTTCTAAACGGTATTATAGGGAAGTCTATATTGGATTTCTAAATGGTATTATAGGGTGGCTTGTATTGGATTTCTAAACGGTATTATAGGGCAGTCTGTATTGGATTTCTAAACGGTATTATAGGGCAGTCTGTATTGGATTTCTAAATGGTATTGTACGGCAGTCTGTATTGGATTTCTAAATGGTATTACAGGGAAGTCTGTATTGGATTTCTGAACGGTATTATAGGGCGGTCTGTATTGAATTTCTAAACGGTATTATAGGGCGGTCTGTATTGGATTTCTGAATGGTATTATAGGGTGGTCTGGTATTGGATTTGTAAACGGCATTATACGGCGGTCTATTACCAACATTCAGGCAAAGATAAACAAATACAGTCATTCTTTTGTTACTGGGGGATTTAGCAAACTTAACTGAAAAAAAAACTGTTAAATGTACCTTAAATGACCTTTATTTTCTGTGTTCTTTTCTATATGGTGAATTGGTACAGTAATGTAATGCTGTGGGGCTGCTCTTCGGAAATCCCAGGTAATCCTTCTGAAACAGTTTGCTTGTCCCGTCTGCAGGTTCTTTCTGGATGTGGGGTGTATGATGGGACTGAAATCCATGAAGCTTCTGCGTATGTAGAACTCTGACCACTGCTGTCCGTGTGTGTATGTCTGTTAGGGGTCACTATTACCCCTTGTGGTCTTGCCTTTCTTACTGCTTACTTTTCATGGCGGTGCTCAGTTGTGGTAACGCATGAGATAGAAATAAACTCAGCACCATCCCTGAGTGACGTGGGTATTTCTACAGAGTGAGGAGCACAAGCGTTAGGCTGGCTGTGTTTCTGTCAGGCAGGATCCTGGTGCATCTCAGCCGGGGTGGAGCCCAAGTGAGGATGTTCGCGCCCGATGTAGCCCAGATGCACGTTATAGACCATGGCAAGGGCCAGCCTGCTGAGGGGGAATCCAGGTGAGGGGACCGTGCAGTGCTGCGTCGCAGTGAGAATATCCAGAGTCTGCAGGCAAATTACAGGTGATCGCCCACGTTGTGTTTCACTTGGCAGGAACGTGCTGTCTGAATCGGCCCGCATCGCTCGGGGCAGCATCAGTGACCTGGGTCACCTGGACGTCAGTAATCACGATGCCGTCATCTTCCCCGGGGGCTTCGGCGCCGCCAAAAACCTGTAATTGCAGTTGTTGGAAACATGCATGAACGCACACAGAGTGTGACACTGTGTAGCATCTTTAATTCCAGTTTTTCTGTATGTTTCCGGCACTTTCTCACCTTTAATTGGTGCTGTTTTATGGGCTGGCAGCTCCACCTTCGCAGTAGATGGGAAGGACTGTGAAGTGAATAAGGACGTGGAGCGTGTTCTGAAGGATTTCCACAAAGCTGGCAAACCCATTGGGTAAGTCTGTGTGTGGGGGGGGGTGGCTGGATGCTTCAGTGTCTGACATCTTCATGTGACTTCATCTCCACGCAACCTCAGGCTCTGCTGCATCTCCCCCGTACTGGCGGCTCGGGTTTTGGGGAAGGTGGAGGTCACCGTGGGCCACGAGGAAGAGGAGGGTGGGAAGTGGCCGTACGCTGGGACTGTCCAGGCCATCAGAGCGCTGGGAGCCAAACACTGCGTCAAAGATGTCACCATATCCTTCACTGTCACCTTCAGGGCGTTTCAGACCTGTCAGCAAGCTCTTTAACATCAGTCTGTTATGGCCGCGCAGGTGAACCCTCTGCAGCGGGCTTTGGTGTGGCGGTCCACAGCGATCGGCCAGATTTCCTTAACCGGTATTGCCTACGAGACCCATGTGGACCAGAAGAACAAAGTTGTGACAGCTCCAGCCTTCATGTGTGATACTCAGCTGCACCTGATCTTCGACGGCATCGGCGCCATGGTGAGAGACGTGCTCAGGTTGAGCGGGAAGTAAAGGCCGTCACAAGAGTGGCCCTGCAGATGATAGAGCCCGGATTAGTGTATCTCATTAGGCTTTTGTTGGTAAGAACTCTGCTGTGTGGCTGGTTGATACGCTCCTTGGAAAGGCCTTGAACTGCAGTAATTATAATCAATCTTGTAATTAACATGACTGACCCATTCACCAAGTGTGTGATTTGCCTAAGTGTTCACGAGAGGTGCTGCTTGAATATTAGCAGGATAAGCTAGCGAATTCGCACGTAGGCTGTTTCATAGACAAAATCCAAACTTACTGGGCATCCCGTATATGTGACTTAGATGGATCATTATGTTGATCTTATTACTTTCAGTGTGTAATTACTCATCTGGCAATGAAAGTGTAAAATGCTCTTGTTGTGAAGGACATGTGGGGTGTGATTTTCTCTGACATCTGCAATAAAACTGAACAGCAGTACGGAGACTTGGTCTGTGATGAGATTTGACTGGTCCTGTTGTGCATGGAAACATGTGTCTCTTTCACCTGAATTCATAACATGAATGAGCCACTCCTGATTAAGCATAATTACAGGCAATTACAGCTACAAGTAACGGGGGCAGTGGAAAATTCTTAATAGACTAATGAATATGTGTTTTTTTGGGAATTTAAGTACTCATCTTCAGTAAGTACTCTTCACAGGATATAGGCAGTAATCTTGTGACTAATGTCGCTCACCGGAAAACACGCCTCTATTAATGATGAGCTAAATCCTGACTTTGAAGTCCTTCTCTTCAGGTTGAAAAAGTCCAATCCTGTTCAGTAGAGCAAAGCACACACACTTCCTCTTGACAGAACATTTATGCCATCGAGATGATGTGCTCCCCGTTTTTCAATGTCGCATGACGTATAAGGAACGGCTGTGTTGCATTAATGGAAACACGCTTCATCCACCCAAACAGTACCGGTCCCGTGTCTCTCAGAGTCTCTCAACTCCCTAACCACTGTTGCTCCATCCTTGTGCCCCCCCCCCATTCCTGTAAAGAGCCCCTCCTCAGCCTGTCATTAGTATGTTAATGAAGCTCAGGGCAGGTGGCCTGAAAGTCAGTCCAATTAAACTGCTCATCAAAGAAGGCATGAGTGTCCAGACCTAGTTTCCTGGTGATTCCTGAGTGATCGATGGCTGGTGCTCGTCCCAGAAAAATATGCACTTTTAAAAAGAAGCTTTTATTCCTGCTGGTGGGGTTCCATTCTCCAGTACCTTTTGTCCTTTTTATTTAACCGCACTTAATTTGATGACTATTCTGGATAACTCAACACATGTACGATTAAAAGAGAATCATATGAAAAGAAGCACAAGATGACACAAACCATGACTCTGTGGGTCTTATTTATAATTTATAAATTTGAAACATACTAATTGCTTCTGTTGTTTTTTATTCTAATGCTAATAGATATTCATGTCTTAAGCTGTGCATGAGTGAAGATACAGCAATTGTCTCCTAAGCATTATGTTTGCTAGTAATTCCAGCTAATTGTGCCACGGGTGGGCTGATGACTCAGTGGGCAGCCCCGTTGCCAAGTCAGTGTCTTATGGAAGTTCCTTTCACAAGCTCCAACAGCAGGATCAGGCCAGTTTATTAAGGTCTTCTTGTGGTTAAGTGTGATTGTGCAACACTGAAGGCCGCAGACTTTGTAACACCACTGAAACCTACATCGCCTGAGATTACCGCCTCTTTTCCTCTTTTCAATGGGAAAATCCTAATCTGTCTTGTATCTCATTAACTGCAGATGAAATAGCATCATGTGTGAGTCTTCAAGAGGACACTGACTTGGTGATTTACCTTCAGACAGAAAGAGGGCAGTTTATGTCTGTATAGCATTCTGGCGCAGAACATTTTATTTCACACTATATAAAATAAGCCTTTTCATTTAACTTTATGCATTACCCATCCATCCATCCATCCATCCATTTTCAGTATCTGCTCTTCAGTCAAATTATGGACACAAAATTCTCCCGCAAACACCTTTTGCCAGTACTGTATTTTACCAAATGCCCCGGGACATTGTATTTCACAGTATTTTAGCAACATGTAGTAATATCGGTATGTAATACCAAAAAATGATTTACTGTCTTAACGCTAATAGCCTATGTATGCTGCTGTATTGTAGGAGGGCTGTTTAGCACTGCTAATAACAACTGTTAATGACATGGGGTGTGGAGCCTAATCTGGAAGCTGTGGGTGCAAGGCAGGGAACAACCCAGGACAAGGTGCCAAGCCCATCACAGGGCACATTAACACACCATTCTCACCTATGGGCAGTTTGTTAACGCCAATCAAGCTTGGCCTGTGTTTGCATGGTGGTGGGGAGGAGCTGGAGGAAGCCCCATGATGACACAGGGAGAACATGCAGACTCTACACACGTGGAGCCATGGTGGAGATGTGAACCCAGATCCCAGTGGTGTGACAGTGCTAACCAATCTGCCACTCCCTGTCCTGAAATATTTTTTGAGATTATATTTTATCGTGAATAGATTTAACTGGAGCTTCCGCTGGTTTACTTTTACACAGAAAGCAAACGTCTGGCATCTTGGCAGAAACTCACCTGCGCCAGCTGGGTCTCCATTCTCCCTGGAGAGGACATTGGTCACTGTTAGAGATAGTTTTCACCTTTTTTCCAACATGTAACCTTCTCATTTCTATCTGTGCTCACGGCCAACATCTCTCATCAGCTGAATGAGGGAGAGAGAATCAAACCAGTGTGGGATCTCTCTATAAGTCTTCAAACCTTTTATTTTGACACTTTGTTGAACTTGTATTGTGTTTTATTGCATCTGTTCCTTCAAAATGAGATATGCATATTTGCACCTGTTAGTCTCTCGTTCACTTGTGTATGCACATTTTAAGCAGAATATGACTTTCACCAGTATTGTCTCAAGGTGTTTGCTCAAGGACTACCAGTTAATCAAACACCATGCCTATGTGTAAAAGATAAAAGTCTTCGAAGATGCCTTGTTAATGAATATTGAAGACAGGAACAGAAACAGGCCACAGTTTTCACTGAACTTCCAAGCAAAGAAAAAAAACCATCTGTTATCGTAAAAGAACTGAGAAGTTTACGATCTACAGAAGTAAACTTTTCCTAATGAAACACTGAATACTTAAGCAATGACAATCAAATAGCTTAAACTGGACTCACATTGTAATAATGCAGGCACATAGTAAAAATACATGGGAACAAAAAAAGCAATTAAATATTCTGATTTGAGACATTTCAATACTTAAGTTCCTTCTTCTGTACATGTTTACATTTGTGACTTTTCTGTTTCATTCCCTCTGGCGCAGTTCTCCCATCTGGTTCTGACAAACACTCATACATATACACAAATACCCATGTCTAAACAGGGACCTTCCATTCATCTCTATGGGAAAAACCCTAATCCCAGTCACGACACCCCCCCCCCAGCCAGCCTTAACCTTAACCATAAGTAACCAAATAAGATGCAGGAATTTTTACATTTTTGATGGCGCTCACAGATGTTTATAAAATTCGGGTTATCTAAATGAGGACCTGAAAAATGTCTCCAAAAGTAAGGAAGTTTCAGGTTTTACCACACTTTGGGGACATTTTGGACCCCAGATGTGATCTATGCAAATAATATTCTTTAGTAAAGTCCCCTTTGGGGGGGGGGGTTCCTGTGCAAAGGCTGACACTGCAGATTTCACTCTACATCACCACTATGGACACAACACAGATGCACACTGATCATTTCTGTGCATTGAGTCCTTTCACTATGAGGGAACCTCTGCTGTAAGGTATAGGTTCAGCATTTTCAGTTGATAACAACTGCTGCACATCCCTTTGTTTTCCGGAAAACTTACAGGGGAATTTTTAATTTTATTAGAATGTTCGCGTGTTGACGTAACGTCGAATAGCTGTCAGTTAAGTTGACGGCTGTCTCTGCTATAGAGAGTCGTTTCCCCCCTTTACCTGCCTGGTTTTTGGTCGTTCCCAGTGTCTCCTGTTTCGCCTTGCTTTTGTTTACTGCTGTCTTAGAAATTTTGAACCTGGAAGCGACCAGCCATGTAGCTCTCTGCCAGTACAACCAGGACTAAACCAGGATTTTAAAACACACATTTAAAAAAATATATATATTTTATGGTCTCTTAATTTTTCCAGAGTTGTATATCTCCTGACGGGCTTCTAATTCTGTTAACCTCCACAAACACTCAGCTTTTCTCCAGCTTCTTTTTAACTGCAGTACATGTGCCGCTTTCTGAGGGACAGTTCAATTATGACACAATGTTTTAAGTTCAGGGGCTTTTTAACTATGCAATTAAAATTTAAGGCCAGATCCTGTACAGATGAGCCATTTTGTTTCCCACTTAACAGTAACAATAAGTTCTGAAAATTGCGATAAACGAAGTGAATACACCTTGCATTGTTTATCTATGACCTTGTTGTATTTTCTAAGAAAAAACATAGAAAAATTTTAAAATCATTTGCCACAGGATTTAACTTACCATCCATAACATTTTGAATAAAATAAATCTTTTTAAATGTGTTATATCTCTAGAAATAAATGTTACAATTCAAAATGCATTTGAATAATCTATATTACACAGTATATACTAATACAATAGGTTCAGGCTAGATTCAATATAAATGACATCTGCCTTTTCAGAATAACTATAGTAGGCAAATCAGTTAGGGATTTTTTATTTTTTTTTTAAAGTTGTTTAAATTAAAATAAATAAAAATAGGTTAAAAAGAACAATATCAACCCAAATTCAACAACCCAGATCCTCATGTAGTTGCCTATCTGTACCACCTTTGTCAAATTTTCTGACAGGCATGACAACAGGAGGATAGTGAAGGGGACGTTTTATCAGGTGGCTGACTTGCCAAATGTCTTTGGGGTAACAGTCAGATAGTGTGCGACTCAGAGCTTGTAGAAGTAAGTACACAGCAAATAAAGAATCATGAGATGCTGAGTTGCCACTCAAACCAATATGGGATGCAATTTGTTCTGGATTTTCATGCATGTTGTTTCATATACATACTAGGTCAGGGATCCACAACATCCATTCATTTTCTGAAACCACTTCTCCTATTCAGGATCACAGGGGGTCCAGAGCCTAACCCAGAGGCACCCAGGATACAGTGCCAACCCATTGCAAGGCACACTCACACACACACCCCTATGGGCAATTTGGTAACTCCAGCCCCACGACGACATGGGGAGAACATGCAAACTCCACACACATGGAACCCTGGCGGAGGCTTGAATCCAGGTCCCACGGGTGTGAGGCGACAGTGCATGCAACATGTGAAACTGAATTTAATTGGAACTGGGTGTTAAATGCCCCTTCCCTCACTCTGCAAACTTTATCGTCGGGGGCCAGAGTGGGTGAAGTTCCTTATTTCTTCAGATTGATTGTTGAAAGTGGCACCCAAGGTCCATTTTAACACCAACTGAGGTCTTTTTTTGGATAAAAATTTATAAACAAATATAATACGTTTAAAACTATTTAAGCATCCGCGGAAAACCTAAGTACACTTGCGCCATCTGTCGGTGGAAAACAGCACGACGATGCTGGTTTTTTAATATGGGCCATCGACTCACTCGGTGCTCAACAGCTATTCCTGCGGGACTACTGGGTTGCCAAATTGATTTTAACTAGTAACAGCTAGAGCTTTTCAATTGGATGTATTGGAGAAGAGTGTAAAAATGTTTAATTGTACACGATGTTTCAGAAACAACAACAAGACTTTCATTATTTTTTACTTATGAAGTCTTTTGTTGTCAAGGCACGTTGATCTTATATCGGCAGGTATAGTCTGGTAACCGGAATGGCGGCGTCTCTGTTTTAACAATGCAAAGATAGGTTTTACTTTTGTGCATTTTACTGAACTAGGACCATATTACATCCGGATGGATAAGAAGAAGTTTACTATTAATTTGGACGATTCTGCTTTCACCACAGAACGACCTCAGGTTGGTGAAAATCAAGTTTAATCTGATTTTGGATTGATTTTTGCCCCGGGCTTTGGGTTCTTCCATCATGTTTTATTCATCGGTACAGTCGGCAGCCTCCGATCAAACCTCATGTTGTGTGCATAAAATGCGCACATCCACATGTAGGTGCACTTTGTGGTACAACGGCTGCTTTGCAGGACTGCCCAACGCTTACTAATGGTTGACAAGCTGGCGTACCTGTTGCATAGGACAGAGCTGTGTTGTTGTAGGTGACAGCGCAGATGGTCACCTTGGCGTTTATCTGTGCAGGTGAAGTCCCTGTTTAAGGCTTCATCGCGGAGCGACGAGCCCCCAGCCCAAGCCGCCCTGCCCCCGCTGTCCTACGCGGAGTTCATCATCCAGCGCAAAGGCCAGGCCGCTCAGTCCAGTGACGCGGGGGCACAAGTGATCGGAGAGCAGGGAACATCTGCTAAGCAGGCGGCCCACAGCGAGCCTGCGGATGCGGGCGTGGGGGTCCATCAGCCGGCAACCGCTCCGGCGGAGGCGCAGGGGGAAGCTGCGAGGTCAGACGCCGCACTCAGCAGTGGCCCAAAAGCAGCCGGCACAGGCAGCAGCATCATCGTGAGCCCTCGACAGGTATCAGGGCTGCCAGCTCGCACGCATCTGGCCTGACACGCTTTCAGACTCTCATGCTCACGGAAGAAATCTTACGGCAAATCTATTATTCCATTATAAACCTAAAATTAGTTACATCTAAAGCCTTGGGGTAGTTCGCAAAACCTACAAACTCTTTACAAGGTAATAAAACTTTAACATACATGTAAATCTGTGTGCAGACTTGTCTCAAATTAAAAGTCTCACTCCAGCTAACTGACCAAATTTGGCAACCCTGAGGTATGGACGAGTAAGTTCCTGTTAAATGCATACATACAGCCACATATTGGTATGACAAATAAAAATCCGGATGGATTCCCTGGTTAAAAGAATACACCCTCATACAGAAACGCTGTCTGAAATGTTACACATGTAACCAAAGATCAATGGCCTTGTGTCTCCAGAGGGGAAACCCGATTCTGAAGTTTGTGCGGAGTGTGCCGTGGGAGTTTGGTGAAGTCGCCCCTGATTACGTCCTGGGACCGACAACCTGTGCTCTTTTTCTCAGGTTGCTGCTCTTTTTGTCTTTTTACACAGTTCGGGAAGGGAAAGTAGGAGGTGTCAGACACTGCATGTGCTGTTTTATGCAGTGTGAGTAGGGCAGTCTTAATGGTGGACGGTCTGGCTCCTACAGCATTAAACAGCAGTGACGTGTCTGGGCACCCTGGTCTGATCTCGCTCCTTCTCCATTGTTGTTGGCCCACAGCCTGAGGTACCATAACCTGCATCCAAACTACATCCATGACCGACTGAAGAATCTGGGGCAGACCTTCACTCTCAGGGTGCTGCTGCTACAGGTGGATGTGGTGAGTCATGTGACATATTTTACGTGACCAGTTGTCTGCCTGATTGAACAGTATAATGGCAGTAATTGCTTAGTATAGTAATGGACTGCATGGTGAAACATAGCTGTAGTTAAATCTCAATCCGTTTGCATGAGTCTTTTATAGATTAACAACTACCTGGAGTGCAGTAGTTTAATATGAAGTTATGTTAGGAGATGTCCCTGAACGTATAGTTTGAATGAGAGATGCCAGCCATCTCATGATGATATTTGTGCCTATCTCAGAAAGACCCCCACCATGCCTTGAAAGAGCTGGCGCGCATCTGCATAATGGCAGACTGCACCCTCATATTGGCCTGGAGGTGAGGACAAAGGAGTGCAGAGGTCAGGGTGGGGCATTGAAGGGTCAGCGATCCTTCACAGTGCGGGATGCATGTCCTTCACAGTGCGGGATGCATGTCCTTCACAGTGCGGGATGCATGTCCTTCACAGTGCGGGATGCATGTCCTTCACAGTGCGGGATACAATTACTGCGATTTTTCTTCGCAGTCCCGAAGAAGCCGGACGGTACCTAGAGACATACAAAGCCTATGAGAAAAAGCCAGCAGACCTCCTGAAGGAGCAGGTGGAGAAGGACTTCCTGTCCAAGGTGACATCTCCATAAAGCACATGCTAACGGGATGCAGACGTAGGGATGAAGTGTCTGTTCTTCCACAGTGCCAGAGCCTGCCAAGCCCAGATGTTTGTGAGGCCCTGATACATTTACCTCTGTTAAATGGTGCCCACTACTGGCTGTATGCATGTTTTATCCATTTGTGTAAGAATCACCTCTTCTTATAGGTCACAGACTGTCTGACAACAGTCAAATCCATCAACAGGACCGATGCCATAACCTTGCTCACTACGTTTTCCGTAAGATGTTGGTTTTGTAATATTATACTTGTTTTAAGTATTATACCCAGATGTGAGACAGTTTAATACCCAGATTCTCTGTTCAGTTCTTGTTCCACTGAATGTAGCATTCAGTCGCTGCAAGGTCGACTAACTTCTCTGGAGATGATGGGCTTGATTTTTAGTTCTTTTGTCCTTGTAGTCTCTGGATGGAGTAATGAATGCCTCAAAAGAAGACCTTGCACTCTGCCCTGGCCTGGGACCTCAGAAGGTGAGACAGGGATATATAGGAGAAAACCAGTTCGTACTGAGGGGTGTTCTGTGAAGCAGGATTTCTTGCTTAGCCAGATAACTTGTTGGATTTAAGGTTGTCTGAGCTAAATGTAATTGAAGATAAAGTCCATTTAGCCCAGACTACCTTAAATCCAACAACTTATCTGGCTAAGCAAATCCTGCTTTCTGGAGCATCCCCCTGTTCTGAGGTCTCATGCAGTGAGACCTGAGTGTGCTGCAGGGTATCTCTGTAGATTAAATATCATGGATGTGTATGTTTTCTTTTCCTTCTACAGCAGTTAAACTGCTTTTGGTGCCTGCGTGTTGCAGTATTTTCTTTAGCTTTGCTGTCTGTGATGGTAACCTGTGCATCTTGGTATGTGTATCTATATGACATTTTTTGTGTTACAGGCTCGCCGTCTCTATGACGTCCTACACCAGCCTTTCCTCAAGAGCAAGAGAAAAGCTGAAACATAGTACCTGCCAGACCTCTTCTCCCAGACACAGCCTTGGGGACGGAACGCTGAGCAAAATGTTCCTGACATGCTGTGTTTGGTGTGGACAGACTGACTAAGCATGGACTCTCTCAGGAAAGGAACTTTTTAAATCAGCATTACATGACCAAAATATTTATTTCAATAAAGCCTTATTAGTTTAAGCAGCTTTGTTGTTCATTAGAAGAAAAAAAGAAGGATTCCTGTCAAACACTTTGCCTCAGTGTTGTGAAATTTAGACCCATGTCTTCTGAGGTAGCAGCAGACAGCAGCCGTTTTGATCATCAGCATAACGTCAAATCAAACAAAAGACTTGGAGGATAAAAATGGCAAATTTTAATATAAATCTCTATATGAAACAAATTAGAACAGCTACGATGTGATGCTGAAGGTTTGTGAATGAACCATTACTTCCCCCCCCCAGAGATGGTCAGCAAAGAGGTCCTGTTTACACTGTCCCAGTTACCTGGTCTTTTAATACAACCACTAAATTTAAACCCCTGACTCTAGAATACAGTGTACTTTCTGATAGTCCAAACACTAATATTTTCTTGATGTTTTATTGGCTGGTTGGGTCTGTTACAGTTTCCTTCACCTCTGGTCAGTTGAATAGATCCTTCTGTCCGCAACCAGGAGCACTTAGGGAAGGCAGAACAGATCATGGCAGGGGCCTGATCTGAAGATTTGAAACAGCACACGCTTACCTCCGTGGCTGCTGTCTCTCCATACACATTGTCGCAAGAGGATTTAATAGAGTAAAATTAATCGAATTCAACATCTGAGTTGAGTCTCTCATGGCCCATTTGTGAAGCTCCTGTGTCCCAAAACGGTCCCTTCAAATTCACCCGGCTAACAGCAGGGAAAAGTCCACGTCGTCCAAAAATGGACAGAACCAGCACCATGCGGCTCTCAGTCATAGTGCAGATTTTTGAAGTTGAAACGTTTTCGGTCTGTGAAACCAGTCATCTGGGTAGATGGCGAAAGCAAAAAGAAATTTAAGTTTCCAGTTAAAAAAACGTAATTAAATGACTAAAGTCAATGTACCACACAATGAGCTGGAATACTCAGGAGCAACTAACCTGATTAGGCTCTTTTGTGAAGTATCTCTTCTCTATTACCTGTAAATGAGGTAGACAAACTCAGTGATACTGCATGTATAACAGAGTTATCCCTTTATGTTATTACAGTCTGATCCATGGTTTGTTACAATTCAGACTGGTTCTCTAAACTCCTCTAGTGCTGGTAACCAGACAGCTAACCATGCTGCTGGCCAACCGGCTCCTAACTCTCTCGTTACCTTGTCAAAGAACCTGCTTAACTTGACCGCGTTGGAGGAGCCTGCTGCCAGATACCGCGGATTAGTGCAGTCCTAGAAAGACATGGGGAGTTAATGGTGTGGTTTAGGTAAAATTGATACCCATTAACTATGTGGGTATCTACTAATAAAACAGCAAAATTCATACCAGGTTTATTTCCTCAGCATTAAAGTCTTCTGACAGGAAGGCTGTCCTCGTCAAGACATCGTTGCGTTTGTTTTCAGGAATTTGGTCAAATTTGGTCCCTATCATAAGCAAAGGCACTGGGTTCTCGGCAAACTTCTCCCTATCGTAATCTCTGCAGCAAGAGAGGACAGGCAGTGTAGTTTCCAGAGGAGAAGGGAAATTTCTGTTACAAATGTTAAATAAAGGAACAGATAAAACCCACTACGTACCCATTTGTGACTATGACTCCAGTTGGAGATGAGTCCTTATTCAGAGCTTCCAGCGACCACCGGTATAAATTTTGCGAGGACTTCTTGTTGGTCAGGTCATGCACTAAAATTATACCTGTGATGGCAGATAAACACGTTTGTATCGTGCATTGAGCTTTAAGGTTCTCTACTGCAGCGTTTAGAGACCCATGTACTTTTTACCGTTAACAGAGCTGTAAAAAACAGCTCTAGTGCTTTTCACGCTGCTGGCGCTGCCCACCGATCCACCAACATCCCATAATTCAATGTAGAATGTTTTCTCCT
This sequence comes from Paramormyrops kingsleyae, assembly GCF_048594095.1. Lineage (NCBI taxonomy): Eukaryota > Metazoa > Chordata > Actinopteri > Osteoglossiformes > Mormyridae > Paramormyrops > Paramormyrops kingsleyae. The sequence goes on along the minus strand of NC_132797.1, from coordinate 71,293,742 downwards.
CCGGCGTCCCTTCTTTGTAGTCATGGACCTGTGACGGTTGAGAGGCTCTAGATTTACTACTAATAGTGAACTTTTTCCATTAAAATATCGGAGTGGGTGTTCATTAAAGCAGCCTCTTACACGCACGTCCACGGAGCAGCCCACTGTCCACGAAGGATTTCCCAGCACCTGATTTTGACACAGCAAATGAACCAGCGACGACTTCCCGACACCTGCAAAGCCCGATTATCGGTCAGAGGGGCTACGTGGAAATTACGAAACAGTAAGAATATGCCAGTTCATTTTAGGACATATTTGAACGATACACATTCATTACCAGTGAAAACTCCGCAGACATGTAATCTCACTGATGTTATGAAACATACAGATAGATGAGCAACAAATTAGGTTGAGAACTGCTGCACAAATTAATATTTATATCAAGTTTTTTTTGGCGTTCGTACTGTGTTGTACTAGATCGTATTTATATTTCTAAATTAAGTCATTAAAAGGCTTCTGTATATACCCTTATTATTAAATACACTCACCCGAATCTCCCAAAACAAGTACCTTGATCCGGTCAAGCGACGCCATGTTTGCATACGCCTTCTGAGACGAACCCGGAAGTAAAACCGCATCCCGCCCACACTTCCGTTCTTCCACCCGCCTTTCAACCCCGAATATTTACTACTTTAAGCCCACTCGCCCTTACAGCTGTGTATCGTTCTAGTGCTTTGCCTTTCAGAATCCAACATCAGCAAGCAGCGCCAACACTGGCCTAACCGTAAGAATGATAAGAAAGATGGCAAAAACGCCAAATACTCAGGATCTTTATCCCTTCTGTCACAGTGGCGATCCGCTGTGCTTCTTCATTGGATAGTCGGAATGTCAATCTACTGTGACTGGCCTGTGATTCGCGGTTCCCAGGTGATGGATTACCGGAACTCTCTGATGACGTTTCTGTGGTTTGTGGGCCCTGCTGAGGCTTAGGGGAAACGTGGGCGCCGGAATGACTGTCACGGCGTGAGCTGCCGAGGAAGCAGGCGAGTAAGCGTTTTTGCCCTCTCGAGTGGCCCTTGTAAATTTTTAGAGATAAGTCCGATGTGTCCCGAAACCACTTGCACACCCTCTCCGTGTCCTATAAATCCGCCGCTGCTGTATTTGTAAACTCTGTTTACCATCCGCACTGTGTAGTTTGTGTACTGATCTGCGCGGTGATGGTGGAGGATCGAGGTGCCACAACCGCGGCATCAATCACTGGCAGTTAACCCGCTTTCTGCAACGTAATATGATATTATTCTGCACGTAAGAATGTTGACGTGCTCGGCCTTTACGCTCGTGTAGTGTGACTGTATGTGTGGATGAGGAAGAACCAACGCCAGTTTACAGAACTGCACCGTCGGTCCGTACATGTGTTTTGAAACTTCATCGTTTAAGTGCCCGTCTTCAGCAGTTTACTTTGTTCTAAAACCCAAGGCATGTGTGCCTAACCTGGCAGGAGTGTATGGAAAGTGCATATTGGCACCACAGACATGTGATGACCTAGATTTAACCCCGTACTAGAGGTGTGTGTGTATACCAGAATGACAGAGTGTTGTGTCCCTCATGCAGATCTCCTATAAGAACGCAGTAAAGTGTCTGTTCCTCTGACCCCCCCGCCCGGCTGCGGTGGTGCTCAGGCCTCAGCATGACGGAGCCGGAGCTGCTTACAGAGGTGCCAGCAGCGCTGAAGAGGCTCGCTAAGCAGGTGGTGCGTGGCTTCTATGGGGTGGAGCACGCCCTGGCCCTGGACATCCTGATCCGTAACCCATGTGTGCGGGAAGAGGACATGCTGGAGCTGCTGAAGTTCGACCGGAAGCAGCTGCGCTCGGTGCTCAACACGCTCAAGGGCGACAAGTTTGTCAAGTGCCGCATGCGGGTGGAGACAGCCGCCGACGGTAAGGCCACCCGCCACAACTACTACTTCATCAACTACCGGGCGCTGGTCAACGTGGTCAAGTACAAGCTGGACCACATGCGGCGGCGCATTGAGACTGATGAGCGCGACTCCACCAACCGTGCCTCCTTCCGCTGCCCCTGCTGCTTCAGCACCTTCACTGACCTAGAAGCCAACCAGCTTTTCGAACCCATGACAGGTGAGGGGCATATCCCTGGCCTCTGTGGCTCAGCTCAGCTCCCAGTCGGGCTCCATCTACCTGTGATTCTGGTGGCAGGTGGAACCAGCTACGAGTCTACGGCCCACTCTCACTTTATGCTCATTTACTGTCATGTCTCCTGTTCGCTTTGTAAGACTGGCCTTATTGATTGAGGAGAGTGCATTTCTGCTACCCACTTCACTACTGACGTGTCTCTGATAGGCTGCATTGTGGTCTGTACACACTTTTAATCCAGAGCCCGGGATGGATCTTCTGGATTGGCCTGGGGGCTTCAGCCAATGAGCTTTTAATGATCCCACAGTGGGACTGAGCTCCATTATTCACTGAATCGGGAGCAAAGTAATGCTGTCTACTTGTGTGGGTAGATGAAATGCTTGTGCAGCCATTGGCGGTGAGAGCAGAGTGTTACCTAAAGCCTGGTTCATAATTCAGTTTTCCGTGTTCGCTTGCGTTCCCGCTGCGTTTGGCTGCCGATGCGGATGGTGAGAGTCAACTTCATTGCTGTAATACCAGTGCTAGCCACCAGGTGGAAGCAGAATGTTGAACCCTATGCCACATTGCAACATGTGCTACTTAGTAAATCGATAAAATACGTTGAGAAGTGAAGGCTCTTATTTTTTTCTGCGGATAAGACTTAGAAGGTGATGGAGCATAAATGGAAAACAAGATTAAAAAAAAAAAAAAAGAAATGTTTACGTGATAAGATGTGGCTTAATTTGTTCCTGAAATTTACTCATCAGTTTAAGCAAATTAGATTTTTCTTAGATAAGCTTTTGTGTAAATTTGCAGGGTCATGATGCCCCTGATCCAGATGATGTGCAGATTGCGTTTCAGGTCACATTGACTGAGTCAGGATGCTCAGACCACAGCCGGCTTAATTACTGGCTTCATAATGAAATGGCGGGCCAGTGAGCTTGTGCTCTGTGCTGTGCTGCCAGAGGAGCTGTGGCTGTCGGGCTTATGCCCGCCCCATTTTGATCCCCTACTCTCCAGAACTTTAGGGGTATTATGGTAATTCAGTGTACCATGGTTTTAGACTATTCTGTGTCATTTGGAAATCCATTACGCTAATTTGTTTTTCAGTGAAATATATCATGCGGGTCAGCGTGCCCCTCTGTGGTCACCGGGGACAGCTGGCATCCAAGGCAAGACTTTGGGTTAATTTGTAAGTAAGATAAGGTCAATTTGTCAGTCAAGTAGTTGATTGAGCACCTTTGCATTGATCGGCTGGTGTCTGAGTGTGGAGTCTTGTCTCATCCTGCTCCATGTGTGCAGTGCGTCTCTGAAGCTACATAGCTGGTTTTTTTTCTTGGCTCCCATAGTGGGCAGTGTATGGCTCAGTGGGTTAGCATGCTGCCTGTGATCAGAAGGTTGCTGGTTCAAAGCCCAGGGTCGGCAGAGTGATGTCACCATAGGGCCCTTGAGCAAGGCCCTTAACTTCCAGTTGCTCCGGGGACCGGCTGCCCCCTTCGTTCACAGATCAATGCATCTTGCTTTGAGTAAAAGCCTCTGCTTAATAAATGCACAGGTTTAATGTCTAAACATCCTCCTCAGATCTCTTGCGGATCTTTTGAGAGTTCAGTGGCGATGAGATGAATCTCAGTATCGGGTAATTCAAGGAGACCATTCTGGCTGATTTGAAATTGCTCCTTGCTTATGTGTGTGTGCTTACCCTGTTGGATCAGATGTTGTTATCTAAGATGGATGCATTTATATTGTTTACTGTGTGTTTCTTATAGGAGCAGAGATGGTCTAATTGGCCTATTAGGCACCTGATTTTACCTGGGTTTTCATTTCTTTGGTCTGTCCCTTTCAAAAGCCTCTCTGGAGTCAGAGTGCTGTGTTTTGACTTTACCTGGTTTGTAGCCCATATTTCCTTAATCCGTTCCTCTGTGTGTTCAAAGGGCAGCGTGATTTGCTCTTTGACGGGGAGATGGATGGCTTTATTTAAAATAAAAGTTCTTTTGAAGCTCCATCGCGGAAAAGAATTAGCGTCTGGCGCTGGGTGAAATGGAGGATTGTTTATGCATTGTGATTCGTGGTGATGAGTTGAAGGGCTTCTCGGCGAAGTGTTCTTACATCAAAACACACTTTAAGATCTCTATCAGAGCGGCTTTGGTTGGGGTCGGGTGCGATGGCCGCTCTGGTACGGCTCCCAGGCCTGTGGCCTCTGTCATTCCCCGAGTTGAGCTGCAGACCATTTCTCCCCCCCCCCCCCCCCCCCCCCCCCCCCTCCCTCCCCCAGGCACGTTCCGCTGTACCTTCTGCCAAACCGAGGTGGAGGAGGATGAGTCGGCTGTGCCGAAGAAAGACGCCCGCACGCTGGTGGCTCGCTTCAATGAGCAGATCGAGCCCATCTACGCGCTGCTGCGGGAGACCGAGGATGTCAATCTGTCCCACGAGCTGCTGGAACCCGAACCCAGTGACATTCCTGAGCTGAGGCACGTTGCCGACTTTGGCGCCCCCTACTGTCCTCTCCCATGCATTGACTTTACTCAGCATGGATCTTTACTACTTTTCTTTGTCTTTTTTACAGCCGTGGGCGGGCTGCGCAGGCGTCAGCCGGCGGGCCCAACCGGCCCAGTGGGCCTCACCGGGAGGCCTGGTCCTCCAAGGGTTCTGCTTACGCGGACCTGTACACGCAGAACGTGGTGATCAGCATGGACGAGCGCGAGGAACAGCAGCGTCCGGCGGCCGACGCCAAAGCGCGGCCCGTGTGGCTGACAGAGAGCACCGTGCAGGGGGCCTACAACGAGCCTGACGTCCTCCAGACCCGTAAGACCCTCCCCCTCCCTGCTCCGCCCGCGTGCCACATGACGCCGCGGCTGACTCTCTCGCTCTGCTGTCATTCCAGAAGCCGAGGACATTGCCGGGATCCAGGCGGGCCGCACTGTGGGTCGGGATCCACAGCTGGACGAGAATGAGGTTATGCGAGCGCTGCTGATCCACGAGAAGCGTGCCGGGTCAGGGGCGGCACCGGCAGGCGGGACCCTGGGCGGCACCCGGGCCCCGGCCAACGCCAGCGACTCGGAGAGTGACACCAGTGAATCGGACGAAGAGTCTCCCCCACGCCCTGCACCTCCCGTCGCCGCGCGAGGCCCGGCTGAGGAAGACGAGGAGGATGATGACGAGGACTTTGAGGAGGTGGGGGAGGAGGAGCCCATGGTGTTGGTGGGCGGGAGGCCGTTCTCCTACCGTGAAGTCAGCCAGCGGCCTGAGCTGGTGGAGCAGATGACTGCGCAGGAGAAGGAAGCTTACATAGAAATGGGCCAGAACATCTTCCAAGACATGTTCTTCTAAGCTGCTGGTTGTCCTTCTGGCCACGTTGGGTCCCCCGCCCCCATCCACTTCCACTGTGAAAGCTGCGTATGTGTTTGCTGGCAAGCGTCTCCCAACTTAATGAATAAGGTCTTAGTCATGAGCCAATGGAAGACGCTTGTGTTCTCCTAACCGGACAGGCTCTCCTTAAGGCAGATGACAGAGGTGCCAAATTGACCAATAACATGCTCTGTCCTTTCTTGATACACTTTGCACCCTCAGAGCTGGGCAGCCTGTACCAACCTGCCAGTCTCCGCCTCTTAATGGCTGCTTTGGTCTAGATAGTTCATCTGGATGTATTAGTTTATTGCCATTTTTCTGCTGGATGAGCTCGAGTTCCTTTCGAACCAGGACTTGTAACACAGTCTTCCTGTGGCAACAGGTCCCCTTTCCATATTCATAAGCTGCTTTCCTGTTCCTCTTCTGCTGTCCTGTTTTGCTTCCATTTTTCTGCATCCCCGGACCTGCAGCTTGAGTAATACCTGTCGGTTCTGCGCCGTCAGTCGAGCCCCAAGATGGCAGGAGCGGCACCTGACCAACGTTGGCTGTGGGTTGACACCTTCCACTCCGAAGACCTTTTTCCCCACATTTACAGAGAAGTGGATCTTTCTCTCCGCATCCTTTCCTGTGTTGAATGGTTTATATTTGATTTAGTTTTTATAATTGTTCACTTGTTTTAATTTGTTTTGAGTTTGGTGGAACCTTGGTTGAGTGAAGCAAGTCTTGCGAGGAATAAAGAGTTTCGTAAAAACTTTAAAGTGTTTCTTTTCTTATAAGTCTGAAAGTTTTTGTGTCTGCGAGGGGTCAGTTTGGGACTGCAGGGATGCTGTCCGAGTCTTAATGAGTCCAGCACATGTCAGGTAATCACCTGGCTTTTGTTTAGGAATCCACGCAGGAACTGCTCAGCTTGACTCGATCTTTCTGGTTTTTGGCAGTCAGCTGGAGCCATTTTTCCGCAGCCTGGAGCGTTTTTCCATCTCCGCGCGTTGACTGACAGGACGTGAAGGCGGTTTGCTGGAGGCGGGACCCTCGGGGGCATAATTGGCACGTGGGCTCGTTCTGCGGGGCCGTGATTGATCTGAGAAGGGCGTCGGGGGGGGCCACCTCGGTGCTCCCTCCGCAGCCGCGACCCCCGCCTTACCGACGGGCGCTAGTGCACGGTGTGGGGTCTGAGTGGGCCGGGAAGCAGAAGAAGGAATAATTTAACAGGGGAGGCATTAAAAAGCGGCCCCTGGGGTGAGGCACGGATGCTGGGGGGGGTCTGGACTGTGGGTCCCTGGATCTGGCCTAATTAGCCTGGCCCAGGGGGGCCTTGGACACCCACAGCAACAGTTTGTCAAGTCGGCTTTCCGTTTCTGTGGTCTGCTGTGGTCTAAAGCCCGTGCTCTCTGTTAGCTGCTCTGAGATCTACCACATGTGCTGATCTTCAGCCAGCCTAAGAAGCTGGGTTTAAGCATAAAGCCAAAGCTTCTGTGATATTAGAGTACTTGTGGTTTGTGCTCTTCTGGAATCGCAACACTGAGGCTGCAGATCCTGGCTTTAGCATCTAGCGGAATGCTTCTTCAGGCCTGCGTCTGCCCAGATCAATACCGGAGTCATAGCTTAGCAGTGGTGCTAACTTTCACAAATGTGGTTGGGAAGCAGACATGGGGACACAATGGAAACCGAGGTGCTGAGGCTCATTGGACTGGGCGGTTGTCCGTCAGGCGATGACGTTCTCTGATTGGCTGGATCTGGGCATTCCTGGGTGGAGCTGTATTGTGGTTCGTGGGGTCCAGGTCTTTCAGAAGGGACGACCTCGAGTACAGCATAGTGCGGTGGCCACGTTGTCTGGCTTCACCTCAGTTGTTAGGTGCTCGCCGCTTTCACCTCTCCCTCTGTCTACCTCTCCTTCTGTTCTTAGCCCCTGGGCATCCAGCTGGGTTAATGACTGTCAATCAGGCGTCGGATTTCAAAGCGTGACCTTCAAAGCCCCTCCCCTTCGGTGGTGCTCGGGGGGGCGGGGAAGCCTGTAGCAGGGCCGTGTTGGTTGTCTATCAGCCAATGACGTGTGTTATTTCTGGAGAGGAACACACACTTGTCCGCTTAGGCCTTGCATGTCTACCTGCTGTGTGATTTCACTAAGGACGTATAAGGAAAAGGCCTTATTTTTATTTTACCGGCTCTGATCTGATTAGATGATTAGATGTGGACAGCAATCATTTCTGCTCACGCACCGGCAAAGAATGACACTCTCATTCCTGCTGTCCGTGTGATCTGCACCACTGATCATCCTTTTGAAGGGGCTGGATTTGTGTGAGCGTTTGAGATACAGGCTTCTCCTCTCCTGTCTAAACCCCATCGCGCACATGGGTGCACTCTGTCTCTCAACCGTCATCGCCTTCTCCGTCACCGTACCACAGCTGTAGCGAGTGTAGCGGTTTAGAGAGCTGTAGGGCCTGAATGGATAAAATGGTGACTGTATGTGGGCCTCCAGCTAAATAAAGGGACACACACAGCACGGAGACAGACTGTAGTAACAGCTTAGATGGCTCAGTACCCTGTGGATGGCAAAGCCCTCAGAAATCTGCCTTCACCTGTATCTCCATGCTGCACAGTTGCCCGAGTGATTCATTGTGGACTGGTGAACGTTGGGTTTCGAACACTCTCTGACCTTCTCCTTAACATTCCTCTCTCCATGGCTCCCTCCATTCTTCTCGTCACCAATCTTTTGAGACGGGAATGGAGAGACATAGAGAAGTTGCTCAGTTTTTAAAAAATTCTTTTCTGTTTACTTTTGTCTCTTTTCTCATCCCTGTTCTCTTTCTAGTTTTTTCCTGAACGTGCTGAATGGGCCTTTTTTTACGCGTTTTGCCTGCTGGGAACTTGGAGCCATGCTTTTATGTTTGGTCTACGCAATTGTGCTCTTTTGGCTTAAAATCTCTGTGTCCTCATCAGCATAAGTTATGTCCCAAAGGCGAGGCTTGATTGAAATTCACGAGATGAAGGATGAGTTCTGTTTTCTTTTCCTCAGGCTGAGATTTTTCCAGAAAGTGAGTCTTTTGTTTGCCCAGAAAGATATGCTATAAAAAGGTGTTCGTGTCCATAAAGTACTGACAGTGAGGACTATCAGCAAATCACCTCTTCTTTTAGACAGAAGAAACTACAGAGATCCAACCTGGACAGCATACTTGAGTGACATTCGAGGCAGATTTTTATCACTTCCAGGAGTTTTTGTAATAGTGCGCGTATCTGTCCGTTTTGTCTTCCGAAAATCGATGTTATCCGTCCATCGGCTACCGTGCGCCAGAGAATCTCCCATCATGCTGCAGTGGTGGCCGGGCTTCCTGCCGGCTTCGCCTGGCTGAATACATCTCCGACGGCTTTCTTGTTTTCTGGCAGACTGATTTATCACGCCGCTTGTGCGGCTTCATGAGGGGCTGATTTATGAAGTCCAGCGACACTCGGGCTCGTGCTGTGGAAGGTTAGCACCGCGGGGTCCGTGATGGCTAACAGGAAGTAACACACTCGCATGGTAGAGGCCAGGCAGGAGGTGTTCCTCTGCTGCCCTCAGGTAAACCATTAATACTCTCCTGGGAACGGCGCCTCATTCTAATTCTGGGCTCGCCCGGAAGTGGTGGCCGGTTCCAGTAGCAATTTCCTGGTGTCACATGAGAAACCTCGTTTGAACTTCGATTGAACAAAATGAAGGTGTCATTCTTCTGACACCACAAAGACATATACATGTTCTGGACTGTAAACAGGCCTGCACTCATCTTGTGCAGGCCTGTTTACAGTCCAGAACATGTATATGTCTTTGTGGTGTCAGAAGAATGACACCTTCATTTTGTTCAATCGAAGTGCCCAGCTGCATTTGGCATTTATAAATAAACAGGAGAAATCCATCAGGAATGCAGCACAGGTACTATATCAAGCAGCTCTGTTCCTGAAACAAATCAACAATTTGCCTTTTGATTGGTGAGAGGGGCCCTGCTTGGTTTGCAGGCAACCCCTTCAGCTCCAGGTTTAGTCCCGCCCATGGCCCCTGTTAGTGTGATTTGTCTCTCTGGGGACACACTTCCCCTTGCACATAAATAAAGCCTTGAGCCAACAGTGCACTACACTGAACCCAGCCTCCAGGATGCCGCATTCTCCGATGCGCAAGCACCTGTCAGCCACACAGATTCTGAATCTCGTCCTTCACTATACTAGGAGGATGTCCTTCTGAGCTGCTCGTAAATCGATAAATATTTTCCTCCTGCTCTGCTGCATCCAATCGTGTCCTACAATTTTATGGTGCGCTCAAAGGGCACTGCTGGCTTCACCTGCTTTTGGTCTGGATAGCACATCTAGGTCTGTTCTTCTCTCATCTCCTCCAACCTTTTGTTGTGTCATGCCTTGTTGCCAGGCAACCGTGCAAACGACATCACCTGTTAACTCGGGGAGCTGAACATCGCACACAGCTACGGAGACTCAAGAAAGGCAGATAGACTGAACACAGAAGTGGGATCACGGAAGAAATGTTCTGCAAGAAATGTTCTTGCAGAAGGACACTTAGGGAGACTCTCTTTTGTCCATCTTGGAGATGCTGTGGTTCTCCGTTTGTGTGACTATGGTTGTGACCTTGGGGTCAGCACCTTAACAAGCAGGGTGAGACAATTAGCTCCCGTCCCACTGCAGCACACCTCTGGGATTTTAACTGTCCCCACAAATCATGGCTAATGGGCTGACTGCAGTTCAGCGTAAATGATATGAATCCATTTCTTTGGGCTCGTCCTGACGCTTGTTTTATAGGCTGAACTGGGATATTATTTAAATTCCAACCACCCATTTATTCTGCTAATAATATGGTTCCATCTATCTTAGAACGCAAGATGTTTATGTGGAAAGTATTCTGCTCATGTTGGTTGCGAGATTCGTTCTTTCATCGAAAGTAACCAGTGCTTTCTATTTGTAACTCAGTAGTGTAATTGTGCGTGAGCAGCCGGCACTTAGCCTTCGCGGGAACAGAAAGTTTTCTCTGCCAGTCACAACGAATCAGTCTGCGTTTGTGGGGCCTGGCCCATTAAAGACATAAAATCAGCAGCAATTAGCCAAAGTGGGAGGTATTCATTATCATGTACTTTCAGCCAGGAGAATTGGCCTTATATGACAGATTTGCTTTTTCCAACCCATTTATATGTAAATAAGATTGATTTCCAGCTGAGGACCTCACAACCACCCCCCCCCCCCCTCCCCGCCTCATGGGCACGGTCACTGCTTTTAGACAACAGAGACGGGGGGGGGGACTGTTTGTTTTTCTCTTACTAGTAAGTGAAGAAATTGTTTTCACAGTTCACAGCACTGGAGCCCCTGTCTTAGCTAAAGGGAAAACTGATATTCCCGGTTTTTTTCAACTCAATTACCCCCAAAACCTCCACAGCACAGCATTGTCTGTCCAAAATCGCACTAGATGTACATATTCTCTTTCTACTTTTTAATTTTTTTTCTCTACACAATCTTTTTTTTTTTTTTTTTTTGAGCGTGCATAATGTTCCTTGTTTATCTATCCACCCGATTGATTTTATCTGAGGATTTGGATGGTTCTGTCATCAGAGGGCGTTAGCAATGGGGACCGTGTCACGCCTTAATGAGGGGGGCCATGCTGAGAGGCATTAAAAAGGGCTACATTGGAGTCTGGGGGGGTGGGGGTATCCAGGTGGGATGCATCCTGGGAAATGATGAAGCGACGGAGAGTGGCATGCTGGTCTTTTGTGTCCCTTGGGCTGGGTGCTCATGTGTCTGGCGGCCTGGTGGCTCTCGCTGTGTTGCGGAAGAATGGAAATCCAGCGCGGCCAGAGCGACGGAGCGATGTGCAGCTCGTGTGTCATATACCGTCTGTCACTGTGGCAGAAGAATGTATGCTGGCTCCTTCGGACTCTTTACAACTTAAAGCACTTTTCCCAGATTTGGTGCAGATGTTTACTAATTTCATAATCTCATTTTTATGTCACTGCATAGAAAATCCTGTTACGAACAAAAATAAAATCCTTTACTCAGCCTGTGGGATTTTTCAGAATTCTAGTTAGTGGGGTTCATTGCTGAAATGGTTAAAATGTATGATAGAGGTTTATTGATGATATTTTTCATTAATAAATATTCACACATAAATTACTGAGCTGTTGCCCATTAACCTTTGATCGTGTTTGAAATGCATATATCCTACTGGTGATTTTCTCATGGCACGATCCCAGTCCAATTACATTCCCTCAAATCAGTCTGTGCTTGTCACCCTAGGAATAAACCCTGTGGAAATTTGTACTTTTAATAGCTAATTCCTTTGCAAAAGGGCTGCCCTTTTCAGGCTGTACAGGACTATAGGAGCGCTGTGACATGTGATAGCTGCTCCGAGCCCTGCCTCTCATTCCGTTCAGAAATGGCCTCGTTTTTATGAAGACTCAATGCTGATGGACTCACGTACCGTATGAAGTACGCCCTCTCTTACGTATTTTTACACTTTCTTGCTCCCTTCATTAGATGCTAGTTCTCCATACACTATGTATATTGTAGAATGAAATGTCAGACATGGAGATTGGCAAAGTCTGTGTCCTTTTCATAAACAGGCACCTGGCAGTGTATGGCCAGCATTGGTCACACCTGCTCCTGTTATTTAACCTTTTAATTACTGTCAGCCTCCCATTTCCTACAGACATTACGCTGCGCTGAGGGCAGGTCAGATGCAACAGTCTGTCCTTTTGGGATGCTCCTTCATAAACCGTTAATAGCATGCGTGGACCCGCATACATTTTTGACCAACTACTTTCTTTCATTTTCCCCGCCTGGTACAGCAATAATCTTCTGTCAATTTCTGGTTAATCTTCAAATACTTCTAAGTTGCGATGATAGATGCTGTGCAGCTGGCGAACAGCTGCTCAGGCTTAAACCCAGCAAGCCGACAGAGAGCTCGTCCCACCTTATAATTATTAAGCCCGCATTTGCAACAGGTCCGTAGTACCTGTGTATCAATGTGTTGCGCAAGTTAAAGAAATACGTTTTGGTATAGATGTAGCTGTAGAGAGTAGCATTCTTCCTCCTCCATTTTTAATCGGTAAATGGACAGCGTTTGAGCTGGGAAAGGGCGGGGAGATGGGGGAGGACCGGGAGGCGGGGCGCAAGCGGCAGGTTTCAGCACCGTGGACAGCGGCTGCAGTTCACTGCAGGACGGCGGCGCGACGAGCGGAGCGGAGCCTCACCTTCCGCTGTGATCGCCGCTTTCCTTCATCCTCTGCCCTGACTTTATCATATCAAATAAGTGTTCCGAGCTGACTGCTATGTGCTATGTGCACCGACCCTCTCCCCCTCGCTGAAACATCCACTTTGATTTGGTGGGCATTTATAACCTTTTTTTCTTGCTGATTAATTAATTAGGATTGTTTGTAGTTTATTGTGATTTTTTATTTTGTTCTGCAAATTAATTAAAATTAAAAATTGTTATAATTTGTATTTCCCGTTTTACATTTAAATAGCCTACATGCAGTTCTTCTTGTGCACAATATTATTTTTGCTTTGTTTTGTACTCTTACATGATTGAAATATTTTTTTTTTTACGTGAGGAATCTCATCACCAGACCAACTTTTTCTTTGACTTTCTGTCACACATATGAAAGAAACCAGCATCGTCTGGGAGCTTCAACAGAGCCGATCAATGTCATTTTATCTGAACAGGGACTGAAATTAAGCATCGCAGCATGAAGAAGTTTCGGAGGGTTTTGGACGGCCTGACGACCTCCTCTCCGGCCGGCGTCGGCGGCGGGGCTGCGACCCCTCTGGCCCCGGGGACGGTCCCCAGAGAGCTGGAAGTACGGGAGACCTTAGTATCCGACAACTTTCAGGTCTGTAAGGTGAGTATCTTCGCCATCTATGAGTCTGGTTCTGGTTTTAGACACCTGTTATTTCCCAGCACACTTCCACCCGAAAGGCGCTATATAAATCTGGCGAATGTGACGGACAAACTGTGCGGTACAGGGTCAGTGACACGTTAGATCAGTCTTTCACCTCCACTGCCACCACCTGACCAGCGTCTATTCTTCTAACGGTAGGACACACATTAAATCCGGGCTGTATTTATTTCATAACATTTTCACTTCTCGTCTTTTTTTTGTTTGGGTTCTATCTTTTTACATCAAATCACATCAAATGCAGCGATTCCTCCCCTGATTGGATTATGTACAAAACAACTGACAGTTTTCATATTTGCACGTTTACTGTGCCTGACAGGTAAGTCTGCTTATTTAAAACGGACCATTCCGGTGCCAGCAGTCAGACCCTCCGCTTGGTAGCTCTCTGCTTGTTACGCAGCCCATAGCCTTGCAGGGGTTCCGTTCACAGACCTTTAATCCATGTAAGTGCTCGTTGTAAGGTAGCAGCAAAGTGGATTATTGTATAAACTCCAGCAGATGTACTCAGATTTCCCAGGTAACCGTCTTTTGATGGGAGATACAGACCGCTGTTTTTTTTTCATACCGTGTCCATGCACATGAAGTGAGCCGCATGTGTTTAGAGCTAAGCTAAGATGTGATGTCTTCCGTCTGACTTTAAATTGTATAGAAAATCATTATTAGGGATTTCTTTGTAGGTGGAGGCACGGCTCAACAGGGTATGGACGGACGGTCAGGGTGGTGTTTAATACATTTCACATTACTCCACACAACTCTCTTTATTCCTATTTATCGATTTCTCCACATAGCTGTGCCAGTTTCATTATCTTCTGTGTAATCACATCCCTGCACCTCCAAGGCAGGTCCAATTGAGCGCATCATTTAACTTTGCTTCAAGTGACCATTTACCACCGTGTTAACTACTATATTTCACACCACAGTCCTTTTGAACCAATACCCCAGCGTGTATTTATTTGATATTAATTAGTGTCCATGTTTGTCCTGTCGGTAAGGACAAATGGCAGAAGCAGCGGGAGAATTATGATGACAGTAGGGGGCTCCATGCCAATTTGGTTAGTACTTTTCCTCCTCGCCACTCCTTCCAGGTGATCCGAACGCCTCATCTGAGCTGTTGCTCCGAGTCTCCATGGCTCCAGTTTGTAGGGAGAATATGTCTGTTTAAAAGCAAGTTCACCCCGCTGCAGCAATTCAGTATTAATATAATATTTCTGTTCCCTTTCCTCTCAGTGTGATATTTTCCATCACTTTTTCCTCTTGTTTTTGAAAATCTTTTTACAAAAGTGGACCCGTGAGTCAGGGCTACTTCACAAAGAGTGTTGAGAATATGAGGCCATTTTCTGAGCGCGGACCGCTGGCCGTTCCCTCGCCGTAGCCTCGTTATGGGGACATCCAGCATAAACCACACAGGGTTTTGTTCACTGTCAGTCTATTCCTGTGTTCTTGTTTGCCTGCTGTAACTAAGGAGAGCTGTGCAGGATGGTGCTGTGACCCTCTGGCTGAATCTGAAGCCACAGGTGCCTCAGTGACAGGTCATGCAGTGCTCACTGGGGACAGTGACATCAGACAGAGCGTTGACATTATAGTGCCGTGTCATTGCTCTGCATGTGTCTGCCTACAGCCGGGGTTGAGTGGTGATTGGCAGCAGTCTCTTCTGAGACCGTAGCCAGTATTTTCTGTTTAATTTCCCCAGCGCTTTAGCAGGTAGAGAGTAAACACCACTGCATTTCCCACTTCCTGCTTCCTGTCCCAGCAGGAACTCTGCGTCTCTACTTGCTGTTGCACCATAATTACTTTGTTGGAGTCATTAGTTTGATGTCACACCACCTGTATTTTCCCGATTCCTAATTGACTGATAATTAAATGGTTCTGTAAAGACCAGCAGATGAATTTATACCTGCAGGATTCGCGCAGTGTGTGTCTGGCTTACAGGTCATACAGTTAAACACGTCTTTCTAGCATAAGCTGCCCTTGTGGCCCCCGGGGGGGGGGGGGCACACCGCAGCGAGATGAAATCTGCATTCGTCTTTAGGCTGCGTCAGGTCTAAGCAAATTGCCAGCTTTGTTGGAAATGTATTGTGTATATCATGCATATTAATTGAGCCTTGATTTGCTCACCATCTCAGAATAGCCAGAAAGTGAAAAATGTTGTAACACCGTTTTGTTCTGCTGGGTTGCTTTGTGAAAGAGGCCAGTAATCAGAATATTAACAGGGTGCGGACGTGCTGTAATACGTAAGAGGGATTTGAAAGACTCTTCCTGTCGGAGGTAGTTTTGATGTTGGCTCTGATGGTCACAGGTTACAATTGCCATTATTTGAGCTCCAGTAGCATAAGATGTTAGATGTCTGTCTGATCCTGTGAGGGAAATGTCTGAATACAGACAGATATGTCCTTCTGTGTCTTCTCTGCCTATTTATGTAAAAGAATAGATGGATACTGAGTGGCAATTAAAGATTAAGGGAAATAGAAGCGAATGAAAAAAACGAATATGGCGGCCCTAGATTGAGATGCAGTAGGACCATAGTGCGGTTATGGTCTTTCATCCACCGGCTCTCAGGGTTAAACTAGGGATGAGGGAACAGAGTGATCCCTCTTCTCCAACGCTCACAGTCATCCATCCTTTAAGAGACACCCAAGGCCGTTCACTCTCCCACTGAGACTAAGTGATCGCCTTTGTTCTGTATTCCTCAGTACTTAGAAATCACCTTTTAAATTGAGCTTCAAAATTTAAGCTATTGTCAGGCAAATCATTCGTTCCAAAGTTTAATACATTCATAAAATTTCCCAAAAAATCAGATGGGTTTATATTATAATGAACACAAGCTTTACTGGCAGCTCAACAGAACTTTTGCAGGATGTCATTCTTTCGTTCTGTCTGAGGTCCCTTTGCTCTTTATTTCCGTTTCATGCTGCTGCAGCTGTCCTCCTGTTTGTCTCAGCACATACATAACCCTGTGTACCCTGTGTACCCTGTGTACCCTGTGCATTCCGCTCTGACCTGTGCTCCCTTTCCAGACAACACGGCATGGATTCCCGTTCCAGCCCACCGCCCTCGCGTTCGACCCGATTCAGAAGGTTCTCGCCATCGGATGCCGGGCAGGTGGGATGAGGATGTATCCTTTTGCCGTGGGTTCGACGTGGCGTTGGGGTGACACTCCGTTTCTGTGGGACCTTCCTTGGGGGATTGCTGGGTTACCATCCTCATTATAGCATCTGATTTTTAGGGATTTTGAGCAGGAAAAATATATTTTTCTGCTTCTGACAGCATTGGTGGTGCATGTGTCACTGAAACCATTATGTGAGGAAAGGACAAAAATGGAAAACGAAAGAGCGAGAGAGTAAAGACAAAAACCACAGAAGATTATCAGTTGGTGCATATACAGCTCTGGAAAAAACTAAGAAACCACTAAACACCAGCATTGTTAAATCTTGGTTTAATTCAGGTTCTGCTGGCAGGAGGCTACGCTGAACAACAGGTTCCTTCAAGGCTCGAAGTTTCTATGATCGCTGCACACAAGAATAAGGTGAAGCAGGAGACACCGGAAACCAGCCAGGTAGAGGGTGGAAGCGACTTTCTAATGCCAGAGGTCAACTTATCCGGCAGTGCCTCATAAATTGTAGGATGACCTCAAGTGACCTTCAAACGGAATGGGAAACATTAAGTGGTGTGAAGTGCATTGCAAGGACAGTTCATATCAGGCTCCTAGAAGCAGGACTCAAGACCCATAAAGCAAGGAAGAAGCCCTTCATCAATGAGAAGGAGGGAAAAATCAGGCTGCAGTTTGCAAAAAAAAACAATCTATAGTTTACACAAAAGCCTATCCATAAATTGAGAAATGGGTGAAACTAACATTTTTTGCTGTGGACTCTTAATTTTTTCCAAAGCTGTATACAAAAATAAGAAAATATGTAGTCAAAATACGCAAATGGCTGTTTTCTTCCTGGGTCTGTATCACAGGAAGCTCTCCAGTCATGGAACACACCTGCAGTAGCTCTAAGAGAGGCCCAGCCTGCTGGAGCAGGATCATTTTTCTGTCGAGATGTTTCTCCAGCGTCGCTGGGACAATGCTCTCGTAATATTAGAACATATAGCATGGAGAGATATAAAATTCATATAAAATTTGTGTAAAGCGAAAATGCAAACTACACGAAGGCTCAATGATGAGGGCGTGCGTAGGGGGGAGGGGGTGGACGGTGTGCTTCTGGGTGTCTCTCTCCTGGTGGTGCTGATGATGTCATTGATCTTGGTCCATGCAGAATACTGCTAGAGGAAGGTCCCTGCACAGACTTGCTAGATATCTGGGTGATGTGACCTTCTGGTTCAGTGGCGTGATGCAGCTGCTCTGAAACTCCACACTGTAGCTGAGGGCTTCGGCGGGACCCGTCCTGCAGCCCGGAGCGTGCGGCACAGTCTGGTGCGGGTCACGCATAGAAGACTGTAAGTCTCCTCTGGCCGTAACCTTTCGAGGTGGAACCAGCTGAGCCCATGCTGAAAGGCCTTTGTCCCGCTCTCAGCATAGCAGGCCTGGTGTTTAAGAAGCAGGCCTGGGCTTCCCGTCGTGTTTTTTGTCTCGACTCATTTAGCCTTATCGACGGACATTTCGTTCTGTTATTCTGCTCGGCTCCCATCTGAAGGAGCTCTGTGGTGCCTGTATGGGGGTCTGTGGGGGTCAGGACTCACGCCGTCAGGCTGACCTGCCTGTCTGAGTCTCTCCAGCGGGGGCCTCTCTCTGTCCTCCATCTATCAGCGCCCGCAGCTTGACATTTTCCTGCCTCTGTACACTCTCATCACCCGCTGTCCACCCCTCTATCCGCGGGCAGTTTGCAGTTGGAGTGACTCGACAAGAGAGGCCAGGTCGTTTTCCACTGAGAAGTCAGTAGAACGCAACCTCAGTTCTGAAAGGCAGCCTCTATTTGGAATACAGACGTTAATCCAACCAGATTGCCCCTGTCTGTTCATTCGGTGTGTATGTTTTTGTCTGGCGGAGAATTTTACACTTTGTCTAAGAGTCGCTAGGAAGTTGGGTCTCTAACCAAAGCAAGCCGAAGCTAATATAAACATAATCCACACACACACACACACACACACACACACACACACACACACACACACACGCACACACACACAAACACACACACACGCACGCGTAGATGCATACACTCAGGACCTCATCAGGAACTATGCTGACCCTTGTGAATTTCATTATTCAGCTTTTAAAGCTGAGATAGTTTTTTTAATATTTAGGAGACTTTTTTTGGGGGGATGGTTGAAAAATTCTCATTTTGTCCAGATGGAGGCTATATGATTTTATTTATACCATATTTTTTCGTTTTTTTAAATATATTAATGTATTTTTTACTGTATTATTTGGGCTGTGTTTTCAGCCTGCTTCGACAGGCTGGTCTCCACGGTCATCCGTGTTTCATCCATTCGCCTCGCTCACCAGCTCCTGTTGCTCTTCCCAAATTCTCTTTCAGTTCGATCCATTTTTCACTCCTGCTGTTTTCATAATGATAAGTCAGAGCTCCCTCTTGTACCAAAAGAGAGCTGTGTGTTTTCGTCTTATCTACACGTCCGTTGAGGTGACAGTGAGCCTGCCTCTCTGTGCCTTTCTGCACCATCTGCACACATGTGTGTGTGTCCTTGGTGTGTAAGGGTGTACATTGCCAGGTATGTGTGGATGCTTCTCTTTTTGTATGTGCTTCTGTCCACATGTACAGACCCATCTGAAATATCGTTGCTGTCCAATGAAAAACACCCAAATCTCCAAAAGCCCATTATCTCAGGAGCATGAAAAAAATTAGTTTTTCAGAAACTACTTTACAAACCCAAAACAATGCAATGAGACACCCTCAGAATCACAAATAGAAGCACATCTTTATACGGCTGTCAGTAAACGGTTTAATGCTATAAATTAACATGGATTGTTGTCAGAGAGGCAAATATGTCAGTGTCAATAAGACCTAAACTAATTTTGCTTTATATTCTTGATGTTAATTAGCTAATTATCTATCTATCAATGTTAAGTTGTTAAAAGTAACAATATAAAGTAATCCACATAAATTACCATCATGAGTAAAGATGGTATCTAGTACAAACATAAATACTAATTAAATCATTGTTTTCATAAACCATTTTTTCAGTGGTCAATTAGATGCCTAGACAGAGGAGAGTAGGCGTGTTAAATCTATGGTAAAAAAGTGGACATGCATGGTTTTTAATGGACAGTGACAATATGCTGGTTACAGACAGCTGTAGCAGGACTGAGACTTGACTGAGACTCTCATTCCCCTTTGGCTATGTTACCTGAGCTTTCTTCTCCTCATTCAGCCTAAATGCCTTCTCTCTGTATCCACAATTCTCTCCCTGTATGTCCTGCCTGTTTGTATTCTGAAGTTCAGCCCTGCCCTCAGTCAGTGTAAATGAACCTTCCTCTCGGAGAAACAGTAACAACTAAAGTAGCAGAGGAACGTAGCCAAAGCGGAATGAGAGCCAAAAGTAGGTCCCAGCGATTTGTGATCCCTGGTATCCACTCCCTCTGTTTAGCGAAGGAGGTCTGAATTAATGGACTTGAATGCTGCCCCTTGCTTCTGGAACTGAGATTGGTCTGAGATTGAACTTGAGTCCAAGTGTGTTGCAGATTGATGGGTCCGTGCTTCGGGTATCTTGAGGTGAGATGTATTTGAAGCTGGGCTGCTGAGTTCTGTTCTTCTGGCTTTTGGCCTTGGGGTAGACTGGTGAATGCTGGGTATGGGGGTAGTGCTGATGAAAGGAAAGGTCATCAGTTATAGATAGCAGCACAAGGAATGCAAAAAATGGCTCAGTTCTGCTACTGCATGCGTTCCCTGTGCCTGATCCATATAATTCACAAGCCAGGTTTTTCCTCTAACCCTAACTCAGTCCTTTCACCGTCGCTGCCTTTTCCTTTTCCATTTGCTCATCTCCCACCTGCTTATCTCACTGTTTGTTCTTTCTCCCCTGACCTTTTTAACTCAGACCCAAGGTAGAGTTTGGCACTGAAAGCTCATCAGATGCCACAAATCCTCTGCGCAATTTCGGCGCGTCCCTGAAACTCATATAGGCTTGTAGCTCCTGCACACCTCGGGCTAACTGACATCTTAGGTACATTTTACGAAAGAAACATATCAGATACATTCAGCAATGGGCGGAAACAGTTTTCACCTGACGTGCGCCGCCAAAGACAGAGGATTTAGTGTCATGGACGTGGGTCCACATGCCCGTCGAGCACTTTGGTGACACACGGGGACTCCTGAATAATTGGAATAGCTGGGAAATATTCATTGAATTTCACAGAATTTCTGTCGCCCGTGACGGAAGCGCAGGTGCTGTGGCGCATTGTGCTGCGTGTAGCAGAGCTGCCGTCGTACTGCGGCGCAGTTCACCTGTTTCATAACTGTCATTCAACGCTCTCTGTTTACACCCCCGTCGGTATAAAGTCCCGAAAAACTGCTTTCGAGTTGGCATGGATTTTAAAGAGCAAGCAGTGAGTCAGCCGCATGGCGGAAAGATGAGCGTGTTACCGTGGTGACCTAAACTTACATCATAGCCTGGTTAAGGGGGATTGCAGTTGAAGAATTCAATTGATATCGATCCCCACCGGAGAAACTCTGCATTTATTCATGGCTTTTTCTGTAAAACTCTACGAAAGTGCCTGCCGCCACCCCCCCTCCCCCCCATAGAGTTGAGTTCTTAATATATGCCTGTAGTTTAAGGCCAGTAAATTACCATAATCGTTAAGGATATCAAATAGTAATACAAGCGTTTTTGGTTCATGGGCCAGGAAGACTCCACAATTGTATCCTTCCGTTGATACTCGATTTTTATTCCTGCTCCCTAAACTGTGAATTGCTCTGAGGGGGAGCACTGGCTCTGAGAATAATCCCAAACGTCATGCTCGTATGGAAGTGTAAGGCGTGAGTAGAGCTTAGTAATTCTTTGAACGATGCTCGCCAGTAGCGCATCTGTTGCTGCTTTTGTCCGAGTTGTAGATGCACATCCAAGCCCGGGGAGCCCGAGTTCTGGGTCACCCAGCAGGAAAGGCTCCCTTGACACATTGATCAAGCCAGACTGGCACCTGTGTCTGCTTTATTAAAGCCCTGGGCACACTCTACCCCCCCACAGAGAGCTAGTCTTCTGATGTGGGGGGGGGGTAAGAATGGCTAAACACAGATCAAAGTGACAGAGGACATTCAGAGCAGTGTGTGAATGTTGCTTTACTTACACAAAAATGTTCTGAGGCCAGAAGAAAAAAATGATTGGTTCAGAGAGATAACCAATCAGCTTGAGAGGAGGTGGGTCCACCCTATCAGATGTCTTGGTCCCGCCTCCTCTAGTCGCTTGGAACATTTTTACAGAACATTTTTGTATATGAAAAACTCCCACGAGCGTGAATGTCATACTGATGCCTTTGTACCATATAACATTTTGGACATCTTTGTCTATTTCCTCCTGAAACACCCTGGTCTGAGTGCCATATTATGTTCTGTAACCGTGAGGTTTATGAATGTTCGGTTGATAATCTGCTGATCTCCTGTGATAACGCTGATGGGAAGCACACAGAAACGTTCGCCCTGATTATTCCTACTCTGAGTGTGTTGCTCCAGGGCTGTGAGAAGATCGCTTCCTTTGTTAGGATGGAAAGGGAGACGCGTCACGTCGCGTTACCGTGCGAACTGTATAATTTCAGTCATGAGGAACTACTGGAGAGATGCCATCACAATGGCTCATGCCTGCCGGGCCCCTTTCCTTTTGAAGGGGTGATTATCACTTTGGAGGGACCCTGTCCAGATGTAGATTCCGTTTTCACGCCTGGTCTTTATTTTATTAGTTGTTAAAGTGTTGCAGTATTCACATCTGTGGTGTCCGTCTTGGTATCATGCCGTCAGTCAGTACGCTTCATAGTTCCTATCATGTGTCTAAAAAACAAATTCAATAAAGGTTCACCCTGTCGGCTTGTGCTCCTCTCCAGGGGTGTGTTTTATTGGCCAGGCGGGAAGAGAGAGACGTGCAGGAACGAGGCAGAGCGAATTCCTCCAAATGGGAGGTGATGAAGGGAGATTTACAGCCACCGGGAGTAATTTGGTTGTGTGGGATAACGCGGTGCGGCCCTTGCTCTGAAGGTGACGAGTGAGGAAATGAAGGACGGGGGGGGGGGGGGGGCGTTGGAGATGAGGAGGAAAGCAGACAAGGAGAGCTGTCAGCAGTATTAAGGTCCAGCACTCTGTAATTACGAGAGACTGGATGAGTCTTTATCACTGACGGCGAATTGCCAGCTGCTGCCCAACATAGTCGGCTCTTCCAAACCAGCTGCAAAGAACCGCGGCCGAATCCCGGCACCGAACGCTGGAACATGTAGGCAGATTATGATAGAATAATGGAAGGATAGATTATCACCGTGTTACTGTCAGTCCTAACAATTGTGCTCAGGGTGTAGTGGTATCGGTGTAGGTTACTGCAATGTCAGTAAGAGAAGATGAGGAGCCTCATTGATTTTCATTCCTGTGGGCTTTCTCCAAAGAAGGGCCTGCTTATAACGTGAACGGTCTTCCAACAGATCTTGACTCTGAACGCCGTTGTAAGTTAATCATCGCGTCTATCGGTTAGGTCCGGTTAGGTAATCTGTCACTGATCAGATAACGGCCACACACGTGCTCCTAGGCATGTTAGTGTGGGTGTGTGGATTTTCAACCCACGTAATGACTCACTACTAGGAGGTTGTGTGGTCGGTGGTGTTGGAGTCTGAGATGGGCTATGGAGGAGAGGAAGAGGGATGCCAGAGTGTCTGTATGAAGCAAACGTTCATGCTGAGACTGATCGCTGAGCAGAGCTCATTCTACTGCTCCATTGAAGCAAACGTAGTAACGTGCGCACTGGAGTAGGCCGCAGCTCCCAGTCTGGATGTGCCAGTCGTCCCAGTATCCCCTGTATGTGTCTGTCAGTTATACCTGTACTCCAAGTCTGTTTGTGCCAGTTATACCTGTATCCGCATCTGTGTGTGTCAATCCATTGTCCCATTGTGCATAATGTAACCTTTACATTTATTTATTTATATCCATTATGACATTTTTCAACTGGAGTAATTAACATTCTATACTTAAAGGCTTATTTATGAATCGGGACAAGTATTCACTATGGGCTTTCAAAAGATCAACTCACACAGGCTTTAAAAACACTCATTTCTTTTCACACTCCACTGTTTGGGCTGGTGTGTCATTTTTAAAAATGATGATGTGATTGTGTTTTCCAATTTCCTTTTCATGGATGGATGATTTAACAAGCTTTATTTTTTCTGTCTGAAATTCCTTCAACCTGCCGTGTAACAGTGTAATCATTCTGTCACCGTGGGTGAGGATGTTTTCAGCACTGTCAATGGGAGACGGGTCCCTCTTTACGAATTAGTCGCGTCAGACTACATTGTATCTTGTAGTGCTGTCCAAATCAGGAGCTTTTTCTCTGGAGACGAGAGGTCCATAGTGTGCTTCTAGCGTTGAAAATTAGCAGAGGTTGTGTGAGGTTGAGCTTCTTTGATTTTGCCTTTATCAGAATCAGAATCATACAAGAAAATTAATTTGTGGCGTGCAGAACAAGCCAAGACAATCAAGATAATCAACATAATAAATAATTTGCCTAGTGCAGATATTGTGAATAGTGCAATACAATGTAGCAGTAGGGCGTGTGTGTGTGTGTGTGTGGGGGGGGGAGGGTGATATGCTTGGTGTGATGTGGAAACAGGTGGTTAGATGGACGGGGGGGGGGGGGCTCTTGATGCCATAGGGACACTGCTCTTTATTGTTTTGTGCATGTGAATGAATGTCACGTATGTATCAAACACTCTCCACCACTCTCCAAATCCACTGTGATCCGAATCCCCCGAAAAGACAAACTGCCATCTGGTCCATGGCATTCAGTTCTAGAATCTTTAAAACGCCTGATGTGATTCCTCCTCCATCCTTCCTGCTTAGGTGAGACTCAGTCCATCCTGCCTTCCGCTTTTTATAGCAACGGCAGAACACGCACCAGGACAGCAACCCCACAACATTATTTGTTTAACACAGAGACGGAGGGGAGTGTAAGCAGACTGGGAGAACCATTAATTAACCATTAATGCTCTTCTATTATTAAATACATGTCACCCATAGGTAATTATACAATTTTCCACCGATATGCACTGGATTATTAAACGACTTAAGTGCTGTTGGTGTTGATGAGTCTGATATTAGGTAACATCTTAATAAAGATGCTTAAACATCCTCCAATTCATTTGCATAACTGTGATGCGTACACTTTGTACACTAATCACTATATGTGCAGTCACATCACAAGACCATCTAATTAGTTTCTTCTTCAGGCCCCTTAGGTATGTGTTGTTTTGAAGAAGCTTAGTGGATTCAGATACCTTGCTGCAGACACTAACCACACTAACCACAGTGTCCCACATGGTTAAATGACATTATTTCGCAGACATTCATGTTTGGAGAGAAAATGGGGTCAACCAGCCTCCGGGGCCCTTGGGGTTAAGGGCCTTGCTAAGGGTCTACCAGGGAAATCACTCTGGCTTACCAGGGATTTGAACTGGTGACCTTCTGATCGTCTAATCACAGGCACAGCATTCCAACCCATTAAGTCGCACACTGTCCATGACGTTTCTCTTTTGACCAGGTGGTCCGGACTGGCCAAAGCCGGGGGCTCACGTTTCCCAGTCCACCAGCAGGATCTGTCTGTGCTTCTTTCCTCGTACAGATACATTCGAATTAATTATGCAGAACAAAGATTTTTTTTTCTTTTTTGCCAGGTCACCCTGAAATGTACCTTCAACATTCAACAGACTACCCAGAAACATGCAAACAGCCATTCACAGACAGTGCAGGAGTAAATGGGGGGGGGGGGGGTTGCTCTGCCCGGGTGCTCTGACAGCGCACTGCTCAGATTTTCATCAGGCCTGCAGGCCTCTGAGGGACATTAATAATTCATTCGGTACCAGACAGAACAAATCATTCATGTTAACCATGATTCACATGCTCTGGGACCAACTGGGGATTATTTTCCCAAATTTAAATCCGCACACAGGTGCTGGTGCTGCAGCATCAGTGCCACACCAGCCTGGACTCTGCACCCGGGCTCACGTCCCACCTGTCTGGGCACACGGACAGTCCCTGTCCTTCCTGTGTTCCTGCTACTGCATGTACTCCTTTCTACTATATCGTATTTCTTGTTTCTTTCTTCTCTCTGCTATATGCTTTTTGTAAAGTGATCTGTAGCAAAATTTCACACAAAGTGAGGCTGGGATGGGGCTCCATCCATCCAAGACAGGATAAGCACAAATTCTGGCAAAATGTCACCTTGGGCCTTCAGTGGTTGGGGGGGGGGGGGTCTCTCCCTCAGAGGATTTTGTTGATAGGCCCCGGCATAAAAATTTTAGGGCCCCCTCAACCTGCCAGGGAAACCAGACCTCTCCCACTCCCTTGCGCTGCTGCTCTCCAGTGACTCTTTGCTAAGCTTCCTGGCAGCCTCAGTAGTCCCATTGTTGGCCATTGAAGGCCATGGACCAATAGAGTAACTTCCACTTGTTCATCCTGTGTCATGTGATCAGAAGCAGGAGAATCTTGCATGACTGAACTGCAGCCTGAATAGTTGGACGGCTGGCTACGGACTGACAGTGTCCTTGAGTCTTCCCTTTCGGGTTGTGTAGCAGATCATCGGGTCAAAGTGTTCTGATGTGTTCCAATCTGAGACGTGCAGCTGTGTGTGGGAGTGAGGGAGGGTAGGTCAACTAAGGAGACTAAAGAAGAAAATTACAATAATTAGTGGGGGGAGGGGGGAAAGTCCTGTCTCTTTGTCATCTGTTGATAAATGGACTTTGAAACTTTGGGCCATGTGACTGTTTCCTGAGGGAGTTAGGGTATGAGGTGCTGACTGATGAGGGTGATGGATGAAGCGTATGGCATGCCGACTGAGGAAGATGATGGATACAAGCTGTGACGCTAATCCTCTTTCATCTCTCCGTTTCTCTTCAGTTCTCTCACGAACGGCTCCTTTCATCACTTCAATTTATTTTTCGTGTCATTATATCATGAAATCAGGGTCATCCCAAATAAACACACAATACCACAGTCAGACCATTCTCCACTCAGACAGAGGATACATTATTTATTATTATATTCTGTGTTTGTGGGATGATAGATTTTGCTTGCTATGATTATGCAATATCTTGTGCTGTAATCACCAGATGACCTAAACGTAGTTTGCTCTGCAGTCTGAGGGCTGTTGGATGTTTTTTTGAATGCTGCCCAAAAATCACACCCATAAATAACGCGTGTACCTCACAGATCCAACCCCCCCTAACCCCCCCCCCCCCCCCCCCCCCCCGCATTTATATTCTCTGTCTGTAGAGTCACAATCAGCCTCATTTCTCCGGAATGATCTATCGCTGTATGAAGAAGATCCCGTGTGCGACACAGGAAATTCATTTGAACACTGAAGCGTCTGTAAATCTCCTGGCATCAGAAGTGCAACAACTGCTGAACCTTGACTGGCCCTGACCCCCAGTATAAATGAATTGGGGCCGGAAGTGTGTGTCTGGGGGAGAAGCAGCGAGCAGAGCCTCCTCATTGACAGATACTCCCCCTGCCACTGAGACAGGAATCCGTTTGGGGTAACAAACTCTGCAGCTGGTGTTCTGATGAATGGTTTCCCCCTCCGCTGTTTGGATATTAGAGTTGGAACTTCTATCCCCTCAGAGGTGTAACCAGCATGAACATGAAACATCATAGATGGTCAGAGTCTGACTCTGGCACTGCAGACAGGCACAGTACAGAAGACTCTACTACTTCCGGCTATTTATCAGACTTTAATTACCCAATATAGAGGTTAAACCAGAGCTAATTATTTACTCCAATTTAACAAGCTTTTCATTTTATTTTGGTCTCCTAAGTACCAGGGAGGGCTAAAAATATGAGGGGTAAAAATAATTAGATGAGTAGCA
This sequence comes from Paramormyrops kingsleyae, assembly GCF_048594095.1. Classification (NCBI taxonomy): domain Eukaryota; kingdom Metazoa; phylum Chordata; class Actinopteri; order Osteoglossiformes; family Mormyridae; genus Paramormyrops; species Paramormyrops kingsleyae. Next base: position 71,266,371 of record NC_132797.1, on the reverse strand, counting down.
TAATTGTTGCCTTCTTAATTATAAAACAGTAAGTAGAGGCTTCCGGGCTGAGCACGGGAACTGGTCTCCATGCTCTCCTGCTTGCCAGCCCCTTATTTTATGTGGCAGCAGCTGCGAGGCTAATAACTTTCTGTGACACTGCCGTGGCACATCTGTGACCCATCCAGGGAAGGTGTCCTCAAGTCTGCCTGGTATTTCAAACACAGGGACATACACTGTCTCCCTCTGTCTCTCTTTCTCTCTCTCTCTCTCTCTCTCTCTCTCACACACACACACACACACACACACACACACTGATGTAGACTGTCACACACACATACACACAGAGACAGTCACACTCACACAGATATACAGATATCGCCCTCTCTCTCTATCTCTCTCTCTCTCTTTCAGAGAGATATGCACTCTCTCACAGACATACAAACACTCAGAGGGACATACACTCTCTGACATACATACATTAAGAGAAATATACATACACACACACACGCGCACACACACACACGCGCACATACACACATTGATGTAGACTGTCACACACACACACACACACACACACACACACACACACATGATTTTTCAAAGCTGCATTCTCAATTAAATTTGCAGGATCCTTTAATGCTGAGCAGAAAAAAACATTTTTAAAAGATTATCAAGACAGTTGAGCTTCTGTCAGGATGAGCCTTCACTGATGGCACATTTTTCTTTTTAATTTTTCCCCAAAGACTGTTTACAAGTGTTTCCTTCACAATTTAGAGGCCAGTTAACTGTCCATTGAATACTGCGCTCCTCTGACCAGCTCAGGAAGAAGACATTAAATCTGGTTATAGAGCAGTAACAATTGACGGCTAGTAAAATGAGACCAGGAACATGCTCAGTCACAGCCTTGTAAAAGTCTTCAGGATAATGGAACCATTCCCCGATAGTGTCAAAACGTTCTTGCGAAAAAGCCTGATTAAGAAAGGCAAGAACCATCTGTCAGATTCCTCTCCGTGCTGCTGAGAGAAGTTCACTCGTATTGAGTTATTTATGTTTTTTTTGTCTATTTTGTTCTTATGTTACATTTTTGTCATACTGGCTATGTATGTATATCCTGATAATCATGTCTGCTAAGTCAATGAGATCTCAAGCATACTGGAAAGTAAACAAACAGTAAGATATTTCCCTAACGGTATTATGACATTAAAGTGGAGAAGTAGATGATACCTCTACCCCCCCCCCCCCCCCCAACCACCCTGCAGAGTGGTTTTGTGTCCATCACAGAGCAAAACAAGAACTTGTCCACAAGGGCTTTGAACTTAGTTTATCCGTGAAAACGCCAGGGTCCTGTGCAGTTTGACATTTGCCGAGAAACCACTGCTATCCTCAACATGTAGGGGTCAGTGTTACGTCACTGGATGCCCCTCCTCCTCTGAGTCACTGTTGTTTCCGTGACTCAGGCCTAAAGCCTCGCCTCGTTTTCGCTCCTGTTCCGTTCAGCACCTTCTTCTCTCTCACCTCCCAGTTCCCATCACCCCTCAGCACTCCCTCACACTTCCTTTCTCTTACCTTCAATTTGTCTTTCCATCATTTCCCTCCCTCATTCTCCTTTTCTCTCTATCCATCCTTTTTCTTTGTTCCCCCCCGCTCTGACTCACTGCCCATTTCTCCGTCCCTGCTTCCACATCTTCCGCCTCTGAGAAAACCTGCTGGTATCTCACCTGACGTCAGCATCGGAATCAGACTGAAGAACGTGGGGCAGTTCTTCCGCACTGAGTCACTGGTTTATAAAAATGAACTGGTTATGGTATGATTATGTGGCAGCCGTGAAAAGCGCCCGAGAGGAGACTGAAAGGCAGAACCAGAGCGGAACTAACTGGGCAGATGAGGAGCCTGAGTTTTTAGCGTGATACTGATATAGAAACATCATCTAAACTCTGAGAAAGTGCGACTTCACTACTACATGAGGGTTTGAGAGTCTTAGGGGATGGGAATAAAATTCATGGAAGATTTCTGGCTTGTCCCATGAATCCCAGACTGCCCAGTTCTGTAGAGTGTTTATCTGCCTGCCTTGTGGATGCAGCTGGTCAGTGGGAGCGGTCACTGGAGATTCACTGCGGCCTGTGATTTCTGAATAATGAATGATGTTCACACCAGTAAGACTCGCACGTACGATCCGAGTGTGTGATTCTGCTGTCAAGTACGCTTCAATAGTGTCGACTGAAAGTTTGTGAGTGAGTAAAAAGCCTTTTGTTTGCCGTCTCCATACAAAAACATGACAAAGCCGTTACTACATCAGTACCGCCTCAGAGTCTGACTTCAGTCAGCATTCAATTTCAGTACAAGGCGATTCAAATCAGTAGAGTCTGTCGTCATGGTCATGAGATAGTGAGGAAGATCAGTTTGTATTTTAGTGATCTGGTATCTTCTTTCCTGCCCGCACATTTCACCGCTCAGAAGTAACGTTCCGCCTGTCATCTTCCCGTTATTTTGGCTATAATGTGCTCCGGCATTCAGATTTATCGTCATGAAGACTATCGAGCTGAAGGCAATTAGCAGCCATTCATGCATTGCAGGCTATTAACTCGGTGACCTCAGCCTCCATTCTGATAGGGATTATGTATGACTTCCTAATTCCTTAAACAAACGGTAATATAAAAATATTTCAGCAGATGCTTCCGTTTGTAGAATGCTGATGCACAGCTACCCTGCGCAAAACAAACTTTTCTATTCTTAATGCAACTTATATTTGTGAAAACAATACTGATCACCCAAATAATTACATACGAAGCTTCCTGAAGCTTTCATGCCTATTGGCTTAACATCTCATGCCCTCAATAAAAAAAAAAAACATTCATGTAAATGTCAGGGCATCAAGGTTGTACTTCAAACATTCCCTTTATTCATGTGTTCCATGTTTTCTCAGTCAGGATGATGACATACATTGGTGGCAAGTCAATCAAAGACCCTCATCTTGGTCACATGACTGTAATGTAATCGCTTCCCTGTTGCAGCTCAGATTAGCTATAGCAGGGTGTCGATAAGCAGTCCTGCTAATAATGAGCACCTTCATTTCATAACCCCCCTCGGTGGATCAGTAACCATGCTGCTTTTGAAAGAATCATTGTTTGTTCACGCTTTGACACCTACTACCAGTGTTCCTTGAGTGTTCAGCATGTTCCTCTGGAAGTTGGAAGATCTGGTTGAGGGACCAAAGCCATTGTCCGGGATAATAAAGCTATTGTGTCTGGAGCCTTCCCCGTTTGATACATGTGTAGAGGCCAGACTTCATTTTGATTGTTTTGCTGTGTAGTAAGTACACCCCTGTTTTTGCATCTGTGCTCTCTTTGTATGTTTTTGAGAACCAGTTTATCTTGTCTTTCATTGCAATACGAAATCGGGGTAACACTTTACTTGAGGGGGGTACAAATAACTTAGTTACTCAGTCACTACTCAAGAACAAATCATGACCTAATATAGTTCCTGTATGAAATACATGGACCGTCATGATTATTTAACTGGTTAATTAATGCATTAAGTAAGCATGTAATACTTCATCGTTGCTCCTTCAAGAAAGTTTGTAGCCATAAATTTCTGTATTAATTTTTGCAGTAGATCTCTTGGTTAAAATTTCATGTTGGGAATTGTGTGTTCGTAGCGTCCTACTGATGCAAACAGTGAAAAAGAATGTTAATGGGTTGGAAAACAAGCTCCTCAGACTTTGACATTGTTTGCTCAACAATGAAGGGGCCTCAGAGTGGAGGTGCTCTACAACCTTCAGACAGAAGTTAGGCATGAAGCTGTCTGGTTGAGCCCTATGATTGTCTTACGTCATGTTAGCAATGATCAACCAGACTGCAGTTATTTTAGAAGCTTTTGGAGGGTCGAGGTTAAGACAAGGCGAGGTGTAGAAGAAGTGGCTTGTTGGTGATGAAGATGAAGTGCTTAGGATGAAGTTGTTCTGCTTGACCACTGGCATAGTGTTCTGAGGATTTCTAAAAGCAGGCCAAGGCTTCCACGGTGTGTCTGGGATACATCTGAGTCCCAGTAGACATTAGAATTAGATTGGAGTCTAATTCATATCTCATCTTGCTCTCCTATGAGACACAGGTCAGATCTGGGTGAGAGCTTAGGGTCAGCCGTTTATCTGGTACCCCTGTGGGGGGGAGGGTTAAGAACCTTGCTCAGGGTGGTACCCCTACCAGAGTAACCGGCCCGTGATATGATTACTCCTCTGTTGGCCTTTCAGATAGAGGTGCAGTGTCCGAACCTACAGAGCCATGCAGCATGCCTGTGATTCCTGCTCCAATGTCATTGTCAATCTTTGTAGTGGAGCTTTCATCACATAATGCTGAAAAGGTCAAAGCAGTGAAGAGGACAATGTGTTTTAGAG